>NW_007253296.1:442941-444905 GCF_000164805.1 Carlito syrichta
CCATTGCACTCCAGTCTGGGTGACAGAGTGAGACTCCAACTCAAAAAAAAAGAAAAAAAAGTTTTAAAAGCACCTTGTAGAAGGAATAATTGGAGGCAGGTTGTTGCTTTCAGTTTGATAATGTTGAGTGGTTTAAATGGCTCTCAGGAGCAGGGACCCCCCCCCCAAAACCTGTAAGCCATATCCCAGGTGGCTTTGGAACATGGTGGTATTTACCTGCTTGTCACTAAATACAGATGTCTGACTTCTTTTTGTTTTCCTCATTCCACCTATAAAGATTCTTCCAGAGTCCCTTTACATTCTCACCATTCCTAAGTCACTTTATTGAGATTAGCTCTGGTGTAAATCTAGCAGGAGGAGATGACTCACTTGTTTTTCATCCAAAGGTCAAAAGTTGGAAATTAAATACTCATAAGGGGGATTTATTGGCTTGCGGTGGTCGATATATAGTGAAGATGGTCTTGTGTAAGGAACACCATGCAGGACAGACTACCTCATAGTCCTTTGCCCAGATCTTTAGTTAGAGCTGTGGGATTAGAGAAGGAATGTTGAATCTAGGCGACTGAGTACAGTTATGGTCATTTTTAAAGTCAGGTTTCAATATTGTTTGGAAATGTCAAAACCAAGTGACAGATTTCTGCGCCCTGGAATCCCGTGTATCGCTGACTTGGCATCTAGGGACTGCTGCACAGGGCCTGAAAGCTGACTCTGATGAAGTGAGTCCCGATGTAATCTGCATTACAGTGTAGTTTTAACATAAATGTGTGTGCGAGCTTGGGATGGGGTGGGTAGGAGGGAGGAGGGTTTTTCCATCTCGAATTACTTGGACCTTGGTATACAGTGGTTTATTTTCCTTGTCTCAGGGGTTACCTTTTGGGCTCAACTGCCAGGGAAATGTTTAATTCTCAGTGTGTCTCCAGTTACCAAAAGACCAGTCAACTGAAATAGGAGAGTTCCTCCATACTCATCCCTTTCAAAATGATCACTTTTTAGAATGCAGAACACCCAGGGCTGCCCATCTGGCCCGAGGGTGCTGGATGATGCACTGTAGAATGGCAAGGAGGTGGCCTCTTAATATGGGGCTTTCTGTGAGCCTGACACTAGCCTGTGTTTCCTAAACCAATGGGACTTCTGTCATAGTCATTTTACCTGATCATGTAAATGATTCAGACAGGTTCTCCAAAATATTTGGAGTCCAGCAAGTATAATTAAGATGAGTTAAAAATAGAGATGAGAACGAGTGAACTGACAGAATTTTCACTAAAAGGAGGCTTGCATTTTAAAATTCAGAAGACTACCCTCCTTCCAGCCAAGAATAAATTGGAAACTATTTTAATTGACACGGATACTGCAATTCAACTGTTACTAGAAAGATTAGTTGATTGATTTGCATTTTAATAAAACTAATACTTTACATTTTGGTAGCTAATGCTGATTTTTAAATGAGTTGAGAACAGTTATCAAGAGTTTCAATCCAGAGCCCTTTTTTGGTGTTGACTGAAGCATTCCTCTCTTTTGTGTGGAGTTTGCTTATTTTCTTTTGCCCAGCTGACTGCTTCACACAAGACACTCACATGCCAGAGACCTTGGAGCTCTCCCTAGGGCAGGAAGGGCAGTGAGTTGGTCACCCCTGTCCACACCTCATCCTGCCCAGGGGTGCCTCAGAGATGGGAGCCAGGCAGGAGGCACTGGGCCTCTCCCTTCAGAACAGAGAACATGGGAAGGCTGGTTTCTTGTCTTAGTTTATTTTTTCATTTTTTTTTTTTTTAGAGATAGGGTCTTGCTCTGTCACCCAGGCTGGAGTGCAGTGACATAATCACAGCTGACTGCAACCCTGAACCAATTCCTGGGTTTAAGCGACCCTCTCAAGTAGTTGGAATTATAGGTGCGTGCCACCACTCCCAGCTAATTTTTTTTTTTTTTCTGAGTTGGAGTCTCACTCTGTCGCCCAGACTGGAGTGCAG
>NW_007253296.1:445102-446521 GCF_000164805.1 Carlito syrichta
GTCTCAAACCCGCAGGCTCAGGCAATCCACTCACCTCAGCCTCCCAAAGACGTGGGATTATAGGCTGAGCCACCGAGCCCGGCTTCAGCTAATTTGTTTAACAATTATTTTGTAGAGACAAGATCTCGCTCTGTTGCCCAGGCTCAGTGTGATCATGGTTCACTGCAGCCTCAAATTCCTGGCCTTCAAGTGATCCTCCAGCCTCAGCCTCCCAAATTGCTGGGATTACAGGTGCAAGCCACCATGCCCAGCTTATTTTATTTCTACTTTAAAAATTAATTACAGAAAAGTAGAAGGAAAATAAGACTGCTATAATCCCACCACCCAGAAATCACCACTTCTCATCATTCACATTTAGTACTTCCCAGTCCTCTTCAGTGGGAGAGAAGCATGGTCCTGGTACAAGAGCAGACACATGGAGACCAATGGATCAGAGTAGAGAATCCAGAAATAGACCCGAACACCTACAATCAGCTATCTTTGACAGAGCAGACAAAAACATGCACTGTGGAAATGATACCCTATTCAACAAATGGTGCTGGGAAAACTGGATAGCTACATGCAGAAGAATGAAACTTGATCCATATACAAAAATTAACTCAAGATGAATTAAAGCTTAAATGTCAGACCCGAGACCATAAAAATCCTATGAGAAACTCTTCTGGACATTGGCCTAGGCAAAGAATTTATGGCTAAAACCCCCAAAACAAATGCAACTAAAACAAAAATAAGTGGGACTTAATTAAACTAAAAAGCTTCCACACAGCAAAAGAAATAATTAGCAGAGCAAATGGGCAACCTACAGAATGGGAGAAGATAATCGCAAACTATACATCTGACAAAGGACTAATATCCAGAATCTACAAATAATTCAAACAAATCAGCAAGACAAAAGCAAATAACCCCATTAGAAAGTGGGCAGCCAGGCACAGTGGCTCAAGCCTGTAATCCCAGCACAGGTGAGAGGATTGCCTGAGCCCAGGGGTTTAAGACCAGCCTGGGCAACTTGGCGAGGCCTTGTCTCTACAGTAAATAAAAAAATAGCCGTGCATGGTGGCGCATGCCTTAGTTCCAGCTACTTGGAAGGCTGAAGTGGAAGGATCTGAGCCCAACAGGTCAAGGCTGCTGTGGCCCTGAGCATGCCACTGCTCTCCTGCCTGGGTGACAGAGTGAGACTCCAACTCAAGAAAAAAAAATGTGGGCAAATGAAATGAACAGACATCTCTCAAAAGAAGATATACAGATGACCAACATATGAAAAAATGGTCAACATCACTATCATCAGGGAAATGCAAATTAAAACCACAGCGAGATACCACCTTACACACAGTTCGAGACCCGCCTGGGCAGCGAGACCTCATCTCTACAATAAATCAAAAAATCAGCCGGGCGTGGTAGCACAGGCCTGTAATTCCGGCT
>NW_007253296.1:446562-461419 GCF_000164805.1 Carlito syrichta
GAAGGATCGCCGGAGCCCAGCAGGCGAGGCTGCAGTGGCCAGGAGCGGCCACTGCACTCCAGTCTGGGGGACCGAGTGAGACTCCAACTCAAAAAAAAAAAAAATCAGAAAACAATAGATGCTGGCGCAGATGTGGAGGTAAGGGAATGCTTATGCTCTGTGAGAATAAATTAGTACAACGTCTGTGGAAACCAATATGGAGATTACTCGGAGAACTAA
Source organism: Carlito syrichta (assembly GCF_000164805.1). Lineage (NCBI taxonomy): Eukaryota > Metazoa > Chordata > Mammalia > Primates > Tarsiidae > Carlito > Carlito syrichta. Next base: position 446,782 of record NW_007253296.1, read on the forward strand.
CAGATCAGCGATCTACCATTTGATCCAGAAATCCCACTACTAGGTATCTATCCTAAGGAACAAAGGTCGTTACATAAAGAAAATACCTGCACCCTCATGTTCATCATAGCACAGTTCACAGTGTAAAGGTGTGGAATCGGCTGGTCAGTGTATAATGAAAATGTGGTATATACACATCATGGAACACTACACAGCCGTAAAAAAATGAAATCATGCCCTTTGCAGCAACATGGGTGGAGCTGGAGATCATCTTCCTAAGTGAACTGACTTAGAAACAGAAAACTAGATACCTCATGGTCTTACTCATGTGAGAGCTAAAAAGTCACAAAGATGGAAATAACAGACTGAGGACACCAGTAAAGGGGGAGGAGGGTGAGGGCTCAAAACTACCTATGAGGCACAATATTCATTCACTCTCTGGGGAATGGACCACCTGAGATCCAGTCTCCACCATTACCCAATGTCAGTGTAGCAAACATGCATGTGTGCCTCCTGAATCTTTAAAATAAAATAAAAATAATCCAGGGAGCAGTTGCGGGAGGGTTTGGCTTTCACTTCTTGGACTGAGGGATTTTTTACTTACCCTTTTATTTACTTATTTATTTTTGAGTTGGAGTCTTACTCTGTCGCCCAGACTGGAGTGCAGTGGCACACTCCTGGCCAACGCAGCCTCGACCTGGTAGGCTCCAGCGATCCTTCTGCCTCAGCCTTCCAAGTAGCCGGAACTATGGGCACACGCTGCCACGCCCAGCTAGTTTTTTGGTTTATTGTAGCAATGAGGTCTTGCCAAGTTGCCCAGGCGGGTCTCGAACCTGTGGGCTCCCAAAGTGCGGGATTACAGGCAGAGCCACTGAGCCCGGCCTACTTACCCTTTTAAAGGGCAAAAACAACCCCTATGCAGCCATGTCTGCCACTCCCACCCTCACACAACATGCCTCACTCACCCTGCACTACCAGCCAAGACCCAGTATACACAGTATTCTGCCTCTTAATAGTACAAAGATTATTTCCGTGTTTTTACAGAGGCCGTATCTTAATTACTAGTTAATAATTCCATTGGGGTATGTATTACCAACATTTAGCCCTATCCCCTCATGTTGTACATGTAAATTGTTTCCAAGTTTTTCCTCTTATGAATGTTACAGGGAAATATTTGTTGTTAGGTTTTTTTTTTGGCTTGTTTTGTTTTTTTGTGCTCAAACTGTTGTGTGGATGACTTTCAGTGGACCGCAGCGAGGGAGTTGCTCTGCTAGAAAATATTTGTGCCAGCCGGGCTTGGTGGCTCAGCCTATAATCCCGTGCCTTTGGGAGGCTGAGGTGAGTGGATTGCTTGAGCCTGCAGGTTCGAGACCCGCCTGGGCAACTTGGCGAGACCTCATCTCTACAATAAATCAAAAAAATCAGCTGGGCATGGTAGCGCATGCCTGTAATTCCGGCTACTCGGAAGGCTGAGGCAGAAGGATCGCCGGAGCCCAGCAGGTCGAGGCTGCGGTGGCCGGGAGTGGCCACTGCACTCCAGTCTGGGTGACAGAGTGAGACTCCAAGTCAAAAAAAAAGAAAAAGAAAATATTTGTGCCTAAAGCTTGCTTATTGTGTTTTTTGAAACTTTTGTTTTTCTTGGCATATGTTTTTACAAGAAAAGTGAACCAGGTAGGAAGAGCCTGAAAGTGACTGAGGCTTCTTTGGAGCCCTCGGGCACTTCTCATGTGCCTAGGCTTGGCCTTGTGTAAGGAGCTTACTCCTGGGGCGGAGGAGCTGGGAGGGACTACCCCTGGAGTTTGGTTCTGGGGTTTATTTCTTGCTCCCCAGGGATCCCTTCAAAGCACCCTCCTCTAGGACGATTCAAGAGCTGCCTGTGACGTGCTTTGCCATGCTCCCATGAAAGATGGTGGGTACCTAGAAAGTGATACCGTCTTGCTCCTGGACTCCCATATTTTCTCCTGGCTGCTGAATCGCATATCACTTGCTCTTCACACCCCCGCTGTTGTTTTGGTGCTCCTGCTGCTTTCTGAGCCTTTCCTGGGCATCTCCTAGGCAGGTTTTCCTTGTCCTCTGTGTTTGTTTCTGGTATGTGGCCATTTCTTTTAGGAACATGATCCAAGATTCCTTCCTGAGTATCACTGGGAAGACAAGTTTCCTTTTAGAGGGTGATTTTCCTGGTCTCCGCATGCATTGCTAAAACCGGGCCAACATGGCTGCCTCTTTATCACTTAGCATTTGATCCAAAGGGAGCCAAGTTGGAGGCTTAGAATTAATCCACATGTGACATTCATTATAAAGCGTAGTGCCCTGCCCCAGGACGAAGCAGCCACTGTGTATATGAAATGTGTTAATGCCAAGATCCATGCCTCCCCCAGGCCAACTCTCAGAAGTGCAGCTCCATGTGGCAAAACCGAGTAGGGGTAAAAGGTGTCAGGAAAGGGCCCGAGGCCATGGGTGCAGGAGCGTGTTCAATGCCAGGGACTCCCCTGCTCCTCTGGTGACACCATGACAGTGTCACTCTGGTACTTGCTGTTCTAATGCTGCACGTTTAATAAAGACATATAGTAGTGGGCCTTGTCTAAAGTGAATGAACCTGGTTTCCTGCCTCATATTATTGGTGTTTTCACTTTGTAAATTTGTGTAAGTGCTTGTATACTGGGCATTGTGCTAGGAATTAAATTGAGCTTATCTTTGTGAATTGGAACCAGTTTTGTTTTTTAAGCTTATCTACCTCATTTTCTTTGTCTTTTCTTACTTTCTCTTTCTTCATAACATTTCAAAAATAATTGCCAGTAATTTGGCAAGTTCATTAACTTTTCTCTCTGAAGCCCAAGGATCCATATTACCGGCTGATGTGTGGGTATTCAATTTGTTGGGCAGTTCTATCGACGAAGTCCTCATTACCTGGCCGCGCCTGCCAAGGGGAGGAGGCCTGTGCATGCGGTGAGCATGGCTTATCTAACTTCATTTTTCCTTGTCTGTCTATAGATTTCCTTTACTGGGCCTCTCCTGCCCATTGTGTGGGGTCTGCCAATAGGGTCATTGCCTCAGCGGCATTTATATTCCTGAGAAGCTGGCTTAGTTTATTTCCCCTGGTACAGGGTTCTCAGAGTTCATTTGTTGAGGTCAAGGACGCTGAATTCTCTGGAAAGAAAATTTAAAAGAATGTTAAACACACACACCAATCCCACATCATTGATAGGGTAGAAGGAGAATATAAGATTCCTCCTGACATGACATGTAAAGGTGTCTCCCGCCCACCTGGCTCTTTCTGATGTCAGAGATGAGCTCTGTGTGCATTGGGCAACCAAGCTTATGACATGGTCCTCCTCTCTGCCATCTGTCCCTCCCATGCCACCAGGTTCTGATAGAGACTGGGGAGCACAAAGCCAGGCCCATAGTGGACTCATGTGATGTTTGGAGTGGAGGACAGACGTGAGCAGAAGGTGCCGTCGTGGAGACTCCTGACCTAGAACTGCAGCCTGCTGGCTGACCTTGAGGTAGTCAGCTGCCCTCAGGGTCCTCACTGGTAATATAAGAGTCAGCTGACTGGGTTCTAAGGACTGTCTGTCCTGAAGCGGCTGTTTCTACATAAAAGCAGCTAGACTCAGGTTAGTGTAGGTGCAGGAAGGTTGTTCGAGTCCGTTCATTCAGATATTTGCTGACCTCCTGCTGTGTGCCAGGCACTGATGGAGGCTTAGCAAAGGACTCTTTAGGCAGGGACCCAGTCTTTGGGGTGGTTTGGTCTCCCTCCTCTCCTGTAGCATTCTGCATACTCTAACTTGGGCCTGTGCAGATCAGTGCGTCCACCGCACGTACCCCTGCCCGTCCTGCCCAGTACTCCTGTGAACCCAGGCTCTGAAGTCATTTCTGGGCTTGGCATCTCTTTCCCAAAGTTCTGGTTCTCCAAGGTGAGAGCTCAGCCTGGCAGGAGGGCAGCGGCCCTGGTGCCCGTGGGCACTCGCCTCCTGGGGCTTCAAAGTCTGGTTCTGAGAGGCAGCCTCCAGGAACGCCAGGCGCATTAGTATGCAGGTGTCGCCGATACGGAGCACATAGCAATTAGCCTGCTGCTCTGCAATTTCTGCCATTCTGGCAAGTGCAGCCCCAAGCTTTGGTTCCTTTGCCTGCGTGGCCAGATGCCAGCCTCTCTCCTGTGGGGAGGCCTGCTCTTACCCTAGGAGTGGTCTAGAACATCTAGACCAGAGTCGTCGGTAGAACTTGCTAGGATGGTGGGAACATGCTGTCCTGTTCTATCGTCACTAGCCTTGTGTGCACGTGTGAGATGGTCAGCGGCTAATGCATCGGACAGTTCAGGTCTGTGTGACTGCTTGCCAGCCTTTTGTAAATCATAGCAAATGCCAAAATTGAAAGGGGGCTGTATGGTCCACAGATGGGGTGGCAGGCACCCAGCTGTCTTAGGGCCGAGGGGCTTGGCGTCTTCACACACCTGCCATCATGGCGGGCTCGGTAGAAGGCCAGCGCTAGCCCTGAGGGAAGCCTGGCCGTGTGACCGTCTCCACCGATTTCTTGGCCCCGAGACCTGGAGTGCATGGAGAGATGGGGAAGCATGTGGCTTTCTGCCTGGGTGCCCACAGTGGTCCGGGGGGCGCCTGAGGGCTAACTCAGCCCCAGTTCTCCTTCTGAGGGATCACGCTGGGAACTGGCTCCCTGATGCCACACGTTATTTTCCAGTGTGACTGTTGTGTCCTTTAAAGTTGTAGTACTCTGCACTTGGACTTAAGAGCTAAATGTGAGGCTAATGTGGAACACTTTAAGTGTGATAACTCCGGGTTCATATTGTTTGAGGAGATAAGCAGAAAGGAGCAGGTGCTTTGAATCCACTTATCAGTGTTTCAGCAGGCGCTTCCTCCCTCCTGCCTCCCACCTGGGTACTGTGGCATTCTAGGAGCATCTTGGAGGTGGAGGCATCCCCAGGCTGCGGGGCACTGTTTCATCTGCTCACCTTGCTAGTAGGGTCAGGGCTTTGTTCTGTGCCCTGGCCACAGGTGTGTGTGCCTAGGAGGCTCCTGCTTGGAGTTGGGGGGGCCTGGCCTTGGGGGTTAAGCCCCCGGGACTGGGTGCCTGCCTCAAGCCAGTGGAGCCCTGGGGAGAGTTTGCATTTTAAGGTCACATCCCTGTCCTCTGGGAGGAGGGTGAGAGGGGACGAATGTAAGCCCTAGTTCTCAGGTATATAATTAAACAGAGACTTTTCTTCCTGAAGGAACAAAAAGAGGCCAAGGACAGCCTAATTGAAATCTCAGGATTGCTTCTCTGAGAGTGGCCCAAGCTGTGGGCCGAGGTGAATTTCTAGCTCTGGCCAGCGGGGCCCTGGGTGTGTGCCCAGGAAGGGAGTCTGTTTGCAGGGAGCCTCTGCTGGCTTCCTTCTAGGAGAGGCTTTTGGTTCTCCTGCCCAAACCGGGATGCCCATGAGGGAGCTGGTAGCATCCCTGACTGCCTTTGCTGTCCTAACGGTTCTGCCCCCTCCCAAAACAGCAGCCCATCACGCTGGGGTCAAGTACCAGTGGAAGCGTGTGCCTCTTGATTTACGAGGCCGTCAGCGGGGCTGGCTCTTCCGAAGCCATTCATTACCAGATAAGTGATAATAAAATAGTGATACTTTATTAATTGCAGATATGGCTGCTAATTAGAACCCAGGAGCATGTTCTTTCTACCTGTTTGTACATTTGCTCCAGCATGGAAGGACTGTCTCATCTCTCCTTGCCTCTCCCCCACCCCCAGAAGAGAATTTCAACTTTAAGACAAACAACTTCATTTACAAGTGTGTCTCTAATTAGCTGCAGAATTAGGAAAGCTGAGTTTCCCCCCATAGATCTGCTAAACCCTCGAGGGAGGCTGTGGAATAGAGAGAATCGCATTTCCAATTATTTTGTTGAATTGCTAATTTAGTTATTGTGCCTGGTGTAATTGTGATGGGTATTGGGTGTGCAATTCAATTTGTTTTAAATATTTGTGGGAAGGCTGATCAGTAATGGAGCTGACCTATTTTGTGGCCCAAATTGAGAAAAAAAGACTACAACACAACAGTCACAAAGATATAGTTTGTTTCCATTTTATTTTGATCTCTCATCCCTCTTAAGACCATTGATGCAACAAAAGGATTAAATTAAAAGATGACAGCACTTTGATCTTCTCCCTTTGAAAGCTTAACTGTCCTTGGTAGTTTAATATGTAGATATTTTAGGGTAGAGTTTAGATGTATTGCTGGAGTTGAGCAGTTTCTGCCTCCCAGAGTTGCATTTCCGTGTGTGCCTGAACGAGATTTGGGGTAATCGACTTTGAAACAGGGCGAAGTAATGGAGGGGTACCTGCAGCAAAAACAGTGCAGAGTCATTCCAGCTACAAGCTTACCACTCCTGCTGGGCAGACACCCCTCGAGCGCTGGGGACCTGTGTGGAGAGGAAGGCAGCACCACGTGCAGGCCTTGGTGACCATGCCGGGGCATTTGTATAAAGCTGTGCCCCAGGCCCTGCTCCCTGTGTGTCTGAGCCTGTGGGGTTATGAGGAGGGTTGCCTGAGAAGTTCCCTCACTGCGGGATCTGTGATGTCATCTTGTTCACCTTCCTCTTGGATGCTGAGTGATCCAGTCGTCCTGGGGCAGGGCTGTGGCTTACAGAGAAGAGCCCGGCTTGCTGAGACTTGAGGTCACAGAAGTAGAGCACTGGACATGAGCTTTCTGCCTGCTTATTGTGACACTATAGTGGAGGTTGCTTGCAGGTGATCAGAGCCCCCCACCCTCCAGCCCACCAGGCTTCTGCAGACACAGTGTGGGGCTCCATTGGGTGAGAATTGAGGGTGGCTGACCAGAGCAGATTTGGAGTAAAAGGTAATCACAAAATGGGTCATAGACACAAGCTGTTGTGATGAATTTGATCCTAAAGGATGCATCTTGTAACTCGATTAGCTTAAAGAGGTACTGGGGTTCATTTCTGTGCTGAGCTGGTGAGTGGCAGTTGAAACTTCATCATTCCTCCGTGGGAGCACAGCAGGGCCCCAGAAGGAGCTCAGAGCCTGGTTCCTCCCTCTTACAAGCTGCTCTGGAGGAAGTGGGTATGAATAGCCAATGGCCGCAGCTCCAGATCCTGGGGAGGAGTTGGGTCCCTGGGAGGCTAGACAGGAGCACTGTCAAGCAGTGCTATGAGCTGGAAAGAAACCAGGCAGCAGAGAGATGGGCCTGGACATAGCTGCAAAGGCAAGAGCCAGGGCAGGTGTCTCCTGACACCAGTGCACCCCCTGCTTGTGCTTATTTTTTACAGTGTTGTTATTGAGGTATCATTGACATATAATACCATACATTGTCAGTGTACAGTTTCATGGTTTCTAGTGCATCTGTGGGGTTGTGCCCCATGTTTAGAACCTTCTCTCACCACACAGCTTCTTCCCTGCAGTAACTCCCTGCTCTCAGCCTCAGGCCATAACTAATCTGCTTTTAGTAACTATAAATTGGCTTTTCTGAATGTTTCTTTCCTTCCTTCCTTCTTTTTTTTTTTTGTCTTGTCAGAGTCTCATTCTGATGCCTAGGATGGAGTGCAGTGGTACAATCATGGCTACTGCAGCCTTGAACTCTTGGGCTCAGGCGATCCTTCTGCCTTAGCCTCCCAAGTAGCTGGAACTACAGGCACGCACCACCATGCCTGGCTAATTTTTTGATCTGTTGTAGAGATGAGGTCTTGCCATTGTTGTCCAGGCTGGTCTTGAACTCCCAGGCTCAGGCAATTCTCTCGCCTTGGCCCCCCAAAGTGCTGGGATTACGGGCATGAGCCATCATGCTCACCCTGAATGTTTCATATGAGAAGATTCATCCAATCTGTGTGTAGTCTTGTATCAGGCTTCTTTCACTTAGCATAAGGCTTATCTGTTATTATAGCAGATATCAGTTGTTTACTCCTTTTTGCTGCTGACTAGTATTCCATTGTATGGATATACCAGATTTTGGCCATTATCCATGAAGCTGATAAGAACAATCACAAGTGTTTGTGAAGCATGTTGCCATGTTTTCTATCACTTGAATAGATTCCTAGGCATGGAATTGCTGAGTATGGTCGTTTATGTTTAACTTTTTGAAAAGTTACTGTTTTCCAAAGTGCCTATATCACTTTACATTCCCAGCAGCAATGTGTGAGCCTTCCGGTTTTTCCACATCTGTGCTAACACTTGTTATCGTCTGTTTTCCAAGTATAGCCGTTCTAGTAAGTAGTGGTATCTCACTGTGGCTTTAATTTACACTTCCCTAATGGTTGATGGTGTCAAATGTCTTTTCATGTGTTCCTTAGTCGTTCATGTATCTTCTTTGGCAAGATGCCTATTCACATCTTTTGCTCATTTTTAATAGAGCTGTCTTACTGTGTTGTAAGAATTCTTTACATGTCCTGGATTCAAGTCCTTTATCATATATATGGTTTACAAATATTAGGTTGATGCATAAGTTTGTAGTGTCTATCTCTGTTTTAAACAGTCTTCATCAAAGCCCAATGGTCTTCCTGCACTTGGAGAATCACTCAGGTCAAAGTGGCTCTCTTTGAAATGAAAACCATTTTCTTGCTGTGCTTTCCGCAATGGTATTCTTCCCACACACGGTACAGATGTTTCAAGCCACCTCCGCTGCCTTTACTTCTTGTTAAACTCAAACAGAAGAGTATGTTCTTTCTATTTCACTTGACACTCCATCTTCTTTAGCCCATAAATAGCACTAACTTTCTTCAAATCTGCAAAATGCCAGGCATATGCACAAGCACAACCTTGTCACTTCAAATGACAAACGAAAACCTCACAGCACTGCAGTGGTGCTATGCTGAACACAAACGCTATGAAATTATGCGTCATCCTAATATTTTCTCCCATTTTCATTTTCTTCCTTTTTTTTCTTTTTTCTTTTCTTAATGGTGTCTTTGAAGCACAAAGGTTTTTCATCTCGATGAAGTATAATTTATTGCTTATTTCTTTTGTAGATTGTCACGTCTTTACCCAATTTAGGGTCTCAAAAATTTTCTCCTGTTTTCTTTCAGAAGTTTTAAAATTTTAGTTCTTATGTTTAAGTCTGTAGCACATTTTGAGTAAATTTGTGTGCATGGTGTAAGAGTCTAAAAATAGACTCTTAGTATGGACACCTGGTTGTCTCAGCACTATATGTTGAAAAGACTGTTCTTTCCACCATTGAATTGTCTTGACTCTTGTTGACAATCAATTGATGATAAATATAGGAATTTACTTCTAGACTCTCAGTTATACTCCATTTTATGTGCTCATTTTTATTACCTGTGAGCATTTTGTTTTAGTCCTCCAGATTTTTATCAGAGTTGTTTTGTCTTTTCTGGGTCCCTTGCATTTCCATCTAAGTTTTAGGATAAATTTGTTAATTTCTGTAAAAATGTCTGCTGGGGGTCAGGCTCGGTAGCTCAGCCTGTAATCCCAGCACTTTGGGAGGCCAAGGCGAGTGGATTGCCTAAGCCCACAGGTTCAAGACCAGCCCCGGCAATTTGGCGAGACCTCATCTCTACAATAACTGAAAAATCACCCGGATGTGGTAGCACGTGCAGGTAGTTCAGCTACTTGGAAGGCTGAGGCGGAAGGATCGCTGGAGCCCAGCAGGTTGACACTGGGGTGGCTGTGTGCATGCCGCTACACTCCAGCCTGGACAATGGAGTGAAACTCCAACTAAAAAAAAAAAAAAAAGCTGCTGGGATTTTGATGGGGTTAATTGAATCTGTGGATCTATTTGGGAAGAAGCACCTTTTAAAAACATTGAGTCTTCCATGCCATAAAAATGGAATATATTTTTATTTGTTTATATTTAATTTCTCTCAGCAGTGTTTTATAATTTTGTGCAAAAGACTTGCTTTGCATTTTTTTGTGCAATTATTCCTAAACATTTTATTATTTTTGTTACTATCAAATTATTCTAATTTCATTTTTAGATTTCTCCTAGTGTACCGTTGGGCATGGTAGCTCACACCTATAATCCCAGCACTTTGGGAGGCTGAGGCTGAGGCAAGAGGATTGCTTGAGTCCAGGAGTTCAAGACCAGCTTGAGCAACATGACAAGACCATGTCTCTACAATAAGTAAAAAAATTAGCCAGGCATGGTGTTGCACGCCTATGGTTCCAGCTACTTGGGAGGCTGAGGTGGAAGGATCATCTGACCAACAGGTCAAGGCTGTGGTAGCCGTGAGCATGCCATTGTACTCCAACCTGGGCGCATCAGAGTGAGACTCTGACTCAAAAATATATATATATTTCTTCTAGTGTATAGAACTACAATCATTGAGTTTTTGTATATTGATCTTGTAGCTTGTGAAATTTGGATACATTTATTAATTCTGGTTTTTAAAATGGATTCCTCACACAGAACCATACCATTTGCGCATAAAGACAGTTTTGATCCTTTCTTTCCACTCCACATGCCTTTAATTTTTATTTAACCTACTATGTGGGCCAGAATCTCTAGTACAATGCTGAGATGTTGCAAGAACAGACATTTTTGCCTCATTCCATTTTAGAGAGAAGAGCATTCAGTCTTTCACCATTAAGTATTACTGTTTTCTCTTTCATCAGTTTCCACTCTTAATGTTTTAACCTTTATGTTTTCCTTTACTCTGCATGCTTTGGATTTAACTTATTCCTTTTTTTGTTTCCTAGGGTGGAAATTTAAGTTATTGATCCAGATGCAGACCTGTTATTGTTGAATTGTCTATTTCCCCTTTCTGTACTGTCAGTTTTTGCTTTCTGTATTTTGGGGCTCTGTTATTAGATATGTGTACTTTTATAATTGACAATTTCCTGACAAATTGAGGCTTTTATAATTACAAATATTCCTATTTCTAATATTTCTTAACATATATTTTTTCCAATATTAAAATAGCCACTCCAACTCTCATGGTATATGGTTTTTTATGCCTTTACCCACTTGTATCTTTGAATCTAAAGTGTGTTTCATGTAGACAGCACATAGTAGACTTTTGTTTTTCACCCAGTCTGACAGTTTCTGTCATTTGATAGGAGTGTTTACTCCTTTTAAACTTAATGTGCTATTGATAAAGATTTTATTCATCTGTTCCTCTCATACTGCCTTCTTTTGTGTTAAATTGTATGCCACTTCAATTCCATTGTCTTTAATATATATTTATATAGATTTTAAATTGTGGTAAAAAGACATAAACTTATTATCTTAACCATTTTTAAGTGTACAATGCCATAGTGTTAAGCATATTTACATTGCTGTGCAACAGATCTCCAGAACTTCCTCATCTCACAAAACTGAAACTCTACACCCATTAAACAGCTTCCCACTGCCCTCTCTCTCCAGCTCTTGGCAGCCACTGTTCTTCTTTCTATTACTATTAATTTGATTTTACATACTTCACATAAGTGAACTCATGCAGCATTTGTCTTTTCGTGACTGGCTTATTTCACTTAGCATAGTCCTCAAGATTCATTCATGGTATAGCATCTGATTGGATTTTCTTCCTTTTTTAATTTGAGTTAGAGTCTCACTCAGTTGCCCAGACTGAAGTGCAGTGGCTGCTCCCGGCCACCACAGCCTCGACCTGCTGGGCTCTGGTGATCCTTCTGCCTCAGCCTTCCAAGTAGCTGGAACTACAGGCGCGCGCTAACACACCTGGCTAATTTTTTATTTATTGTAGAGATGAGGTCTCGCCAAGTTGCCCAGGCGGGTCTCGAACCCGCAGGCTCAGGCAATCCACTCACCTCAGCCTCCCAAAGGCGTGGGATTACAGGCTGAGCCACCGAGCCCGGCTCCTTTTTTTAATTTTTGAGTTGGGGTTTTACTCTGTTGCCCAGACTGGAGTGCAGTAGCGTGATCACAGCTCACCACAGTCTCGACCTCCTGGGCTCAGGTGATCCTTCCTCCTCAGCCTTCCATGTAGCTAGATGCACACCACCACAGTAGTAGATGGACACCACCACACCCGGCTAGTCTTTGTTAGTTATTGTAGAGACAAGGTTCTCACTAAATTGCCCAAGCTGGTCTTGAACCCCTGGGCTCAGGCAATTCTCTTGCCTTGGCCTCCCAAAGGGCTGGAATAACAGGCTGAGCCACTGTGCCCGGCCCTAATTCTTTGATTTATTGAGGTGTCACCCAGGCTGCTCTCGAACCCCTGAACTCAAGTCTCTTGCCTTTGCCCCCCAAAGTGCTGGGATTACAAGTGTGAGTCACCTCACCTGGCCGTGAGATACTGCTTTTAATTCTTTTGGATGTATACCCAGAGGTGGGATTGCTGGATGATATGCAGTGCTATTTTTAATTTTTTCAGGCACTGTTTTCCATAGCAGCTATACCGTTTTACATTCCTGCTAACTGCACAAGGGTTCAAGTTTCTACACATTCTTGCCAATTTTTTTTTTTTAAATAGTAGCCATCCTAATGGCCATCTTATTGTGGTTTTGATTTGCATTTCCTTGATGATTAGTGATTTTGAACATTTTTTTCTATGCCTTTTGGCCATTTGGATATCATCTTATAATGTCTATATAAGCCCTTTGCCCATTTAAAAAATAGTTGAGTTTTTTGGTTGTTGAGTTGTAGGAGTTCTTTATATATTCTGGATATTAACCCTTATCAGACATAATGATTTGCATTTGCTATATATCTTAGTTATTTTCTGAGTGTTGTTCTAGGGATTACATCGCAATCTACTTGAGATTAATACTAACTTAATTCTGGCAAAATATTGAAACTTGTGATTTGCAGCGCTCCATTTTTCTTTCCCCTTTATGTGATTGTCATATATATTGCATTTATATATGCTGTAAATTCCCCAATACAGTGGTATACTTACTGTTTTATGCGATCTTACGTCTTTTTACGAAGTTGAAGAGAACACAGTGTTTCATATTGGCCTGTGCATTCACCTTTCCCCAGGGCCTTTTCATTTCTTTGTGTGGATTTGAATGACCATCTGGGATCATTTCTTCTCGGGCTGAGTGACTGTAAAGCAGGCCTGCTAGCAGTGAAATTCTCTTTTTAGTGGGAATGTCTTCATTTCACCTTTACTTGTTTTTGGGATTGGTTGGCTGGATATAGGATACTTGTTTGACTTTTTTTCTTGTGGTACTTTGAGTATACCAGCCCACTGTTACCTGGGTCCACTGTTTCGGATGAGGCCCCAGTACTTGTTTTGTTATTCCTCTGATTGTTTTTCTCTAGCTTCTTTTAAGATTTTATCTTTCTACAGTTTGACTGTGATATAGCTAGGGATAGATCTTTTTGTGTTTATCCTACTTGAGATTTATTAAGTTTCTTGAATCTGCAGGTTGTTTTCCAATCAAATTTGGGGATTTTTTGGCCACTATTTCTTCAAATGTATTTTTCTGTTCCTTTCTCTCTCTCTTCTGGCAACCCCATTATACATATATTGGTATGCCCAGTTTTGCTGCACAGGGGTCTGAGGCTCTGTTCATTTTTCATTCTTTTCTCTCCCCATTCTTTACACTGGTGAATTCTATTGCTCTATAACTTCAATTTTACAGGTTTTGTGTGTTTGTTTTGCTTTCTCAAATCTACTGTTTAGTCCCTCTAATTTTCCAGAATTTCCTTTTTTTGGGGGGGGGGGGTTGGAGTCTCACGCTGTCGCCCAGACTGGAGTGCAGTGGCTGCTCCCGGCTACCGCAGCCTCGACCTGCTGGGCTCCAGCGATCCTTCCGCCTCAGCCTTCCGAGTAGCAGAATTTCTTTTTTAAAAATTGTGATAAGTATACACAGAATTTACTATTTTAAGTGCATAGTTCAGTGTATGAAGAACATTCACATTACTGTACAGTTATCACCACTCTTCATCTTCAAAAACATTTTCATCACCCTAAACTGAAACTCCACCCACTAAATGGTAACTCAATTTTGTCCTCCCCTCAGTCCCTGTAACCATTGTTCTACTTTGTGAATCTGACAATTTCAGATACCTATTATATATAAGTAGAATCATACACTATTTGCTCTTTTGTGTCTTTTTTAAATTTTGAGTTGGAGTCACTCTGTCTCCCAGGCTAGAATGCAGTGGCATGCTCACAGCCACTGCAGCCTCAACCTCCTGGGCTCGGGTGATCCTTCCACCTCAGCCTTCCAAGTAGCTGGAATCACAGGTGCATACCACCACACCTGGCTTTCTCTCTGTCTTATTTCACTTAGCATAATGTCTTCAAGGTTTATCCATATTATAATATCAGAATTTCATTCAGAAATTACTTTTAAAAATAATTTCTGGCCAGGCTGGGTGGCTCAGCCTGTAATCCCAGCACTTTGGGAGGTCGAGGCGAGTAGTAGCAGAGAGTGCCTGAGCCACAGGTTTGAAACCAGCTCGGGCGACTTGGTGAGACCTCATCTCTACAATAAAATAACAAAAAATTAGCTGGGCGTGGTAGTGCACACTTGTAGGTCTGGCTACTTGGAAGGCTGAGGCAGAAAGATCGCCAGAGCCCAGCAGGTCGACGCTGGGATGACTGTGAGTGTGCCACTGCACTCTAGCCTGGGTGACAGAGTGAGACTCCAACTCAAAAATAACAATAATTTCCATTGCTGTGTTGTGATTCTCTATTGGTTAACTCATTGTCACATACATTTCTTTAATTCTGTTTTTGTTTGTTTGTTTTTGAGTTGGAGTCTTACTCTGTCGCCCAGACTGGAGTGC
>NW_007253296.1:461439-564116 GCF_000164805.1 Carlito syrichta
CAGTGGCACACTCACGGCCACCCCAGTGTTGACCTGCTGGGCTCTGGTGATCCTTTTGCCTCAGCCTTCCAAGTAGCCAGAACTATAGGCGTGTGCTACCACACCTGGTTAATTTTTTACTTACTGTAGAGACGAGGTCTTGCCAAGTGGCCCGGGCTGGTCTCAAACCCGTGGGCTCGGGCAATCCACTCGCCTCAGCCTCTCATAGTGCTGGGAATACAGGCTGAGCCACCCAGCCCGGCCTGCTTAACATATTTTAAGGCTATTCTCTATACTGATATAATTACCCTTATCTGACTCCTTCTTCCTTTATGAAATCACATATTCTGAGATTTTTTTTTTTTTGTCTAAAGAACACCCTCTAGTATTTCTTTTAGTGAAAGTCTGTTGGTGATGAATTCCCTAGTCTGATAATCTAAAATGTCTTTATTCCCTTTTCATTCTTAAAGGATTAAAAATTTTTTTTCCAGTGGATGGATACAGAATTCTAGATTGGCAATTATTTACTTTCAACCCTTCCACGGCATTATTCTATTGTCTTCTGGCTTCCACGTTTCTATTGAGAAGGCAGCTATCAGTCTAATATTTGAGGATAATCTGTGTTATTTCTTATATTAGTTATTATTATTATTATTTTTTGAGTTGGAGTCTCACTCTGTCGCCCAGACAGGAGTGCTGGGCTCCAGCGATCCTTCCGCCTCAGCCTTCCAAGTAGCTGGAACTACAGGCGCGCACTACCACACCCCGCTAATTTTTTGATTTATTATAGAGGTGAGGTCTCACCAAGTTGCCCAGGTGGGTCTCAAACCCGCGGGCTCAGGCAGTCCACTCACCTCAGCCTCCCAAGGCGCAGGATTACAGACTGAGCCACCAAGCCCGGCTAGTCAGGCTACATTCTAAAGCTTTGTGCCCAGCCCTCCCATGCCTACAGACCGTCAAAGGTGGCCACTCTTTTCAGGACAAACTCAATGAGTTCCTTGGTTGGACGTTTAAGGATCTTTATGATCTGACACCTGCTTGCTTTTCAGATTTCATTGTCCATCACTCCCCTAGATGACTGTGCTGTTCCCCTTCAACTCGGTGCCCCTTGAATAGCTCTGCAAATGTCAGTGCCCTGGCCTGAACACCCTGGCCTCCCCTCTCCCCAGGTGGAAGCCAGCAGGCTCCAGCCCTTTCCACACCACTCACTCTGGCCCATAGAGCTTTCCGCCTCACCATGTGGATCAGAGGAGGCCAGGTATGTGTGCCGCCTGAATGAAGGTTTATCCTCCAGCTCAACACCTCTCTAGGTCTCCTTACACAGCCTTGTACCAAGCCTGTGTGTCAGGAGTGCAGGAAAGGTCTTCCCTGGATGGCCAGTAGGCATCTGCATTCCTCATGTGCTCTTATTTTTCGGCTGGGGAAACAGAGGTGGGCCTAGGACTACACCATAGAACCCTTGCTGTGCAGTCTTTTCCTTATTACCCCCAAGTAACCCCAATGGGGGCTTAAAACTTCCTTTTGTTACAATGACTGATGAGGGAAGTACCACTCCCCAGCCGAAAAAAACACTGTATCAGGCAAGTTGTCAGAGGCAGAAGCAGAATCCTTTCCCAGAATCAACAACAGGTGCTGGCTTAGAATAGGGACAGCTGAATTCACACCTGGGACCTTGTTTGCACCTGCCTATTAGGGCGAGGGAAGGAAGACAGCCTAAGAATTGAGAATTGAGCGGGTAGAATATTGTTTACCATCCTGAAAGAGACAACAGAAACCGAAGAGCTGACTCTCAGTCACGGGGTTCCCAAATATTGATAGCTGGGCAGCGTCTGGCCTCGATGTAGCCAATAAGACAGGGCTGCCAAGACCTTTTCTGCTGAACCATCTTCGTTATGCAGGCTCAGGACACAAAGGGCATGAGGTTTTGCAGGGCCCTGGGGGCATTCACCCCCACACTGAGCCCCTGCTCCCCTGCTGAAAGTGGAACAAGAGATGGGGAGGCTGGGCATGGATTGAGATGACAAACTGTGACGCTTCTACAAATGTGGAGGTTTATTTCAACAAAACGTGAAGAGTGCATTGGAAGCTCCTTGCTCATCAGGTTTATGTGTCCATTGAATTCTGAGACAAGTGAAGGCTGCTTTGTGAACAAAGTGGATAGATAATATGGCAGTCTCAGTTCAAGCAAGTCTTGGTCAATACATCATTTATCCTCCTGCCTCAGTAACCTTGTATGTGTAACGGGCTGTGGGAATATCAGACTGCTCATGTTCTGTGGCTCTTTCTGATGTATCCCTATGGAAGATCCTTGTCCAGGGTAAGACCTAAAACAAGGATTTCCAGGGATGGGGCAGTAGGCATTACAGGGTTCGTAGAGAGGACACTTACTCGTTTGTGTCATAATGTGATGGAGAGCAGGAAGGTAAGCAAGGTAACCCACCTGCCTCTGAGAAATGCAAGGACAAGCCCCTGAGGAGAGCAGGACTTTGTACCACCTGTAGGGATGTGGGGTTTGATTTACTCAGACAAGTATAGAGGAATAATCTGGTCAAAAATGAATACCCAAATGACCAGCAACAGTAAATGCATCTTCTTGGACCGAGAGTTGTCCTCCGCCTTTGTATGCCCTTCTTTGAAGGTGCCAAACACCTGTACCTCCCACTGGGGCAGCCTGGCGGAGGCCCTGACTCCCGGGGGAGTCAGCCTCACAGTGCCCATCTGCAGTCTGGAACTGCTGAAGTCCAGTCAGTCCATCTGCACAAACAGCTCCTGAAGAAGGGGAGGTGGAGCTCACTCTTGTGTGTGAACTATAGGGTTAAGGCTCAAAACTGTAGCTTGTGCGAAAGTATTCATACCACTGCTTCTAAAACGCCTTAGTGATTTCCTCTTTGGTCGTCAGTGACAAATGCAATTAGCTGCACTGTAGGAACCGGATGCTACACCAGCCCTGATCACCTGCCACTCTTGCTTTAGGAAGACCAATGGGGAATCAGTGAGTTCTCTTCTTGAATAAGCCAGTTGTTGATGAATTCTCTCCACCACCCCCGAGGAAGCCCCTGCTGCTGGCCGGGAGGGACCAGTAAGCCCGGAAGACAGCAGCACCATGACTGAGTTGTAAATCATCATAAGGTTGTGTGGATTCTGTTTCCCGGAAGCCTCCCCACGCAGGGAAGGCCAGTTCCTGGTGCTGAGCAGGGCTGTCACCAGGTGTTCTTTCAGCAGCTGTGGGAGACCTGCTGCATCTGTTGCCTGTTTACATTCCAGGGAAAAAACGAGGCCCAGAGAGAGTAGGAATGTCAGCCACTAGGAGAGTCGCCTGGAAACAGATGAGTGACTGTAGGCACTGTTAATGTCTTTTAACCACCAGAGCACCAGGCTTCATAGTAACAGCCTTCCGAGTCCTAGGAAGAGACACTGTCTGGCCTGCTCTGCACGTGGCACGAGCAACTAGTTTCCACCAGTGCCAGCAAGGGTAGTTCCCTCTGGCTCCTCCTCTGTCAACTCGAGTTGTAGCACTGCCTGTGGGACCCCTGGCAGAAGGCTGGGTCTCTCACTGGCCTTGCAGCTCCCAGCCAGATGCAACAGCTAGTCAAGCAGTGACATGCAGGCCAGAGGCAGGCCAGCCATCTTTCCACTTGTCCTAAGAGAACTTAACCCAAGGTTGAGGCTCCCCTAAATCAAGAACAAAACTTGGTGTATTTTCTTTCCCTGCTTCTTGGATCATGGTTTTGCCCTCTCTGAGTCCCCATGGAGCTTACGGATTTCATGCTTTAATTTTTCTTTATAAATAGGTACCTCAGTGTGGTTAAACTAGGAACCATTCCTCTCCAGTGCCTAGTGTGTGTCGGGCTGAGTGTTGGGATAATGAACAGCGGACCTGAGGCTTCCTTTTTCTCCCCAGACCTGGTGCTCGGCCGAAAACTCAACCCCTGCCCTCCTCTTCAGCCTGTGGCTTCGGCTCATGGGGCCAGGGGTGAGGGGAGCTGCTGAGTGCCCAGCAACTCCTCACCCTTCCCTGTACTGGGGCTCAGGAGCTGTCAGGACAGGAGGGGCAGCCTGGCTTGGGAGCAAGACCTCAGGGTACATGCTTGTACCCTTCATTGCCTTCTCGGTGTTGTGCAGGGAGAGGACTGGAGCCAGAGCCAGAGTAATAAATACTGAGTGGAACAGGCATGACTGGTAGGCTGGAGGGGGCTTTGTGATCCTACATCCCAGGATGTCATGCATAACCTGGAACGCTCGAGGGGAAGCAAAATGCCACTTGGACTCCAGTGCTGGATCTCTTGTGCCTTCTCATTACAATGGTTTCAGTTGGAAAAGGCAGCTCTGGCCCTTTTCTCCAGGGACAGGGAAGGGATGGGCAGGCAGTTCTTCCTACGTGGAAGGGGAGTCCATTGTGGAGAGGATCCGAACGACTTCTGCTCGCTGAGTGGGTGAGATGTGCTGGGTCATATGGACGATGGAATCCATAGCAACCTCTGGATTGGCCTGGACCAAGCTGGAGAGGAAGATGGAGTATGGTGAAGGAAGAGAGTGGCGGAAGTGTCTCAATCAGGGTAGCTGAAGGACTGCCTAATACACATGCTAACACAGTCCACTGTAGACACTTTAGTCACTACCTCGTCTGATTTGTTTCCCTACATTAAAAACGTCCCCTCTTCTTGCTGGTTGCCATGGTACACCTGTAATCCCAGCACTTTGGGAGGCAGAGGCGAGAGGACTGCCTGAGCCCAGGGGTTTGAGACCAGTCTGGGCAACTTGGCAAGACCTCGTCTCTACAACAGATGAAAAGAATTTGCCAGGTGTGGTGGCATGCGCCTGTGGTTCCAGCTATTTGGAAGGCTAAGGTGGAAGGATCACCTGAGCCCAGCAGGTCAAGGCTGTTGTGGTTGTGAGCATGCCACTGTGCTCCAACCTGGGCGACAGAGTGAGACTCTGACTCAAAAAAAGAATAATTAAAAAAGTAAAATGTCCCTTTCTAACATCTCAGTTTGCACAGAATAAAAAAATCCCCTGTAGCCAAGATAGTACAAGATGAATCCAAAGCATTTTGCTATGTCAGAAAGTAAGGAAGTAATTTAAAAATGCAAAACAAAAATAAATGTTATAAACATAGCAGAGCCTGCATGAAAGGGGCTCCCACTGGCTAAATCTAGGGCAATTTGGGCATCAAAATAAGCCCAGCAGCAAATTACAAATTAGTGAAAAAATAGAAATTCATGAGTCTACACTAATAGTGAATAACTCAAGCCAGAGGAGTAGGGACTTTTGCTTACAGTGGTACTTGAGTGGGGGGGCGTGTGGGAGTTGGAAAGTTATCATTTTGTAACCACACTGTAAAGACTGCTCCGGCCAAGAATAATCAATGGATGCTAAATCTAGGGGGAAATTTTGATGCGGAGTGAGATTATTTGCATGGCCTTAAAATGTCTTTCCATAGACTCCGTATTAGGTGCAAGAGGGGAAATCAACAATTACATAGTGAAGTGGAGTGACATGTTCACCAGGTGATGGACATTAACATAAGGAGGGGCAGAAGGACACTGGGTGCTGCCAGATGTGGTACCCTTTGAAGGCCACAGCATCACGTCTGCAATAGCTGCCAAACTGCATAACCTGAAACTAATCAGGAGGTAACACCTGACAGACTCAAAACGAGCAACATTTTATGAATGGTAGATTTTAGAAAAAAGTTTGACGTCAGTGTTAAATTTACTACAGTGGATCATTTTACCCTATTCTTAGCAAATGTACACTGAAGTATTTGGGGGTAAAGGGCCATCATATATACAACTTACCCATAAGTGGTTTAGAAAAAGGAAAAAAATGCATATATACATGTATGGGAAAGACAGTAAGCACACTCACAAACGATTCAGCAGTGGGGTAAAATGTAAATAAAAGGTTAATCTGGGTACAAATATATAGAGGTGTTCTTTGTACTGTTTTTAGTTTTATGACTTTTCTGTAAGGCAAATGTTTCCAAATAAAGTTTTACAAAAATGCTCCTGCAGTCTCCAGCACCCATCTCATGGAGAAGACTGAAGCCTCTAGATGAATACATCCGACACTTGGCTGGGGAAGGGGAGGAGGTAGTTTCCCAGGAAACTAACACACAATCAGCCTTTCTCCCAGGATTGTTCATCTGATTTGAGCATCAGCATCAGCATTCGGAGCTAATAGGTGGGTACCATGAACCAAGCCTTCATCTAGCTGAGATTACCAAGTGCCCCTGGGGAGCAGTAACTGGGAAAGAATTGTGCTTCAGGGCTATATTTGTGTCTGTGGGTCAACTACTGCAGTCTCAATCACAAAGAGGCCACAGGGATCATAAGGCATCGTCATCATCTCACGTTTTGTTCTGAAACTTTTTATCCCAAAGAAATTAGCCCCATGCTCTAGCGGAGCCCCCCACTGCTGGCCTCACCTGCGGATCTGTTTGAGGACGTAGTCTCTGCTGATACACTTGATGTTCTCTTCTATTACTGAGCGAACACCATCTTCCTCTGTCAGCTGTTTCTCCAGCCACTCCACCAGATCCTTATTATTGTCCCAAACATAGGCCTGCAAACAGACGACTCCCAGTCAAACACCAGGGGTCAGGCCAGGCCTGGATACCCCGATAGCTCAAAATCTGGAATGCTCCTCCAAAAGCTTGCTCGAAGTAAAAATGTTCATGATCCTCCCTTACTGGTGGCATTGTGGGAGGAGGAGGAAGCAGGCTTCAAGACAGGAGCTGCCACCATTCTCCCTTTCCTTCCATTGACAGTCATGGGGTGCACGGCCAGAGCCTTGGGCTCTCTCACTTGGTGTCTCCCGAGGGCGTAGTGCTCATACTCTCTCCTGCTAGACTCTAGATATCTACCTAGTCGAAAAAGGCTAAGAGAATTCAATAACCTGACAGATTTGAGAAAAACAGTTACAAACCCAAATTACGTAGTTAAGTGTGACTGAGAGGAAAACGTGGTTGACTTGGTGTTTTGTTTTCAGAGGAAGTGAAACACAATTCCTAAGCTGCAAGTGTCCAGCCCCAGCAAGGCCTGGCAGGTGAAGTCCTGGACTGTGTCTCTGCCCTCCGCTGAGGGAAGGCTCCTGAGACAGAGCCTACTGCCTTTCAACCAGGCATGCACAGGGGACTGATGTGAGGACAGTCCTGTTGCTAGCTAGAGTAGAGCCACCAGTTCAGAAACCTAACCCCTATTTTGTCATCTGTGAGTATTCAAAAGGGTCAAGATGTCCATAACCCTGAAAGTCTCAACAAACCACCTCTCGCTTTCTTTATTTCAAGATCATTTAGCTGAGTATTTCCCAGGTAGTTGACTACATAATAATTCAGGAGTGTGTTAGAAGCCTAATAGCCTTCTCCTTGTTCTCTTCTCTCATTTTCTTTACAAATCATTTAGGAATCGTTTTGTTAATGGTTTCCGGAAAACCAAGTACCACCATTAGGGCTCATTCATATTTATGTCATTTTGTTTGGGTAATTAAACACAAAGCGTCATTTAAAGGTGCGCTATCCTTCTCTGTTATCACTAACGAAGTCAAAGTCAGAATGACAATGAGTTTGGAGCTGTAATTTAATAGGTGGGTGCATTAGGGACTCTGAGGCTTGAGATGTGGCTACCAGAAACCTGTATACAAGCAACGGCACAAAGCCACTGCTGGAACTGCAGGACCTGCAAAGGCACAGAGGAAGTGTTTTCATCACACCCTTCAAGAGGCATTAAGCAGAAAGAAACTGAGCACTGGGGCTGCTTTCTAACTATTTCATGCCTTCAAAAGTAATGCATTTAGACTCTCACCTCCCATCCCTAGCTTAGCTGCTGTTAGCTGAGACTGACTTCCACGTTTCCAACAATCCTTTCTTTTTTTTTGAAGTTGCAGTCACACAGGCTGGAGTGCAGTGGTAGGCTCACGGCCACTGCAGCCTCAACCTGCTGGACTCAGGTGATCCTTCCACCTCAGCCTTCCAAGTAGCTAAGACTACAAGCATGTACCACTGTGTCTGGCTAATTTTTTGATTTTCTGTAGAGACGAGGTCTTGCTATGTTGCCCAGGCTGGTCTCAAACTCCTGGGCTCAAGCAGCTCTCCCACCTTGGCCTACCAAAGTGCTGGGATTGGAGGCTTGAGCCACTGTATACAAATTCTGAAGGAGTCATTTATAATGGAAGGATTAAGGATTCTCAGGATTAAGGATGAGCAGTTTGCCTTTTCTAGCTCTCTATCCGTTTCTTTTTCTGGGCCCAGATTTGCCTAACTGTTTGTAATCACCGATGAACTCTTCTCCCATTAGGGTGATATGGCCACAACAGTACAAACCTGAGCGAGCCTCTTTTCTCTGTGCCTTGGCAGAACTTCCACCATCTCTTGAGGCTAACCGCAGGAACATGTTTTGCTTCTAAGGAAAGGAGGTGCCATCATCCCTATCGACAAGGGGGAGGCAGGTAGCACCGTTTCTCCCATGACGTGGTTGTCTTAACTCATTCTCGAGTCCCAGCTTGCTGCAAACCCCACAAATGGATGGTACCCTTGGACTCCTGAACACTGCCACCTAAATTCTGACATTTCCATTTCCATTATTGGTAACTTATACTTCTGCTCTGTGGTTTGAAAACTTCTATAAATTAACCTACTTATGAAGATCTGGGGGGAGGAAAAAATAAAACAACAACCGCTTCTTGGGTTTCAGAATGGAAAAAAGACCCAAGATTTTCAGATTTACCCAAGAATCCCAAAGCCTTTAGTGTAGGAGAATATTTAATACTCTTATTAATCATTTTTAATCCGTTTGCTTTTAATTAAGAAACAGCATGATGCTTTCCTATCAACATATGCCAGGGAGCAGATTAATTGTGGCTTAAGATAACTCTCCTTGATTGGTATAATGTATTAGCTAACGAGATGCCTGCTTCTAACGATGCTGAGACACTACACTGGAAAGCCGGCTACCCTCTAGAGAAAACGCTTCTTCCTTCCCCCAACTACAACCAGAGTGTGCTAGGTGCTTAAACATTTTTAGAGGATCCCACACAGGCTTAGAGCAAGACATTCCAATTTTACAACTGCTTGAAAGCATAGGCTCTACATATAAAAGATCCGCTGTTTACTCAAAGCACAACTGGATGACAGTCACCAAGCCAAAGCCCCAGTAGAGTGTAGATTATAACCCAGAGTCCATGAAGGAAAAAGAGTCACAAGTCCTAATCAAATGCATTTTTAGTAAGAATAAACAGACTCATGTGCCCATAGTGCCTCTGGTTTTTCTCAACAGATCCAGGAAGGTTAATATACTGTTGTGAGTTAATTTGCTCTACCTAGGAAAAGCAAGCTCTCTTCATTGGGTTATGGAGTCTACAGTTTGCTTGCCTTCTTAGAACAGAATTGTAAGACTCATCATTCCAGCCATCTAGAACGATAGGCCAACCCTATTCTCAGGAAAAAGCCATTTTTACTTTCCTCCTTAAAATTATGAAAATGTGGCCACTCATTCCCAGGATTCCAGTGTGGACTTTAAACATGTATGACATGCTAGGCTGCTGACCTCACGACAGGCCTGGACCCGTATGCCACCTGCCCGACACTCATCCATTATCAGAATATTTTAATGCCAATAAAATATCAATAAGTAACATCACAAGAGTGATCTGACTGTTCAACAGACACTGTCTCTCTCTGCATCAGCAGATAAGTATCTCAGGCACTACTCAGCCTCACTAATTGTATGTAGTAATTAGTCTATCTTACTAAATCTAAACGATCAGGTTGGAAAGTTTCATTTCCGACATATTGGATAGCTGTTAAACCCTCCTTAGAGATTCAGAAGAGCCGGGGAGTGACCGGGGCTGAACCCAATGGATGTGAGCCCTGATTACCATGCCCTACAAATAACTCATCTTAGGAGCTGTCTGGAGACACCTCCAGCTGGGGAGTTTCCTCCCAGTACTGACTAGATTTCCAGGAGCCAAGCAGCCTGGTGGGGGTGGGGGTGGGAATGGCTCACACATCCAGGAGTATGCATATTTTGGAAAGATATTTTCAATACACCTACAAGGCTAAGATCTACCCAACAGAAGCCTAGGAGGCCATATGATTTTTTTCAGAGGCTTTGGAGTACAACAGCAAAGAAAGGCATGAGGGCTAGGGTGGCCCACTGGAATCCAGTCTCCTGAGAGCCACCCCCACCTCAGTTCCAGGTTTACAAGTGGACCGAGCAATGCTTTCCAGCTTCAGCCTTACCTCCTTCCTCCCTGGGAGAAGTTTGTGTGTGAGAAGTTTGGTACATGAGAGGTAGCTTAAGGCCAGGCTCTAAGGTCAGTGATGAAATCAAATGACCCTATCAATAGTGCTTTTTCCTCTATGATCCTCACAGAAGCCCCCACTGAGCATTCATTTCACTTGGAAAACCAGAATAAGAGCAAGTGGGTAGTTTTCTGAACAATAAGGATGCACTGTGGTGTTGGGCTGTGCATACATCAGAGCAAGCCAACCTGAAGAACATCTGAGCATCTACTGTGCTCAGGAGCCAAGCCCTTCGTGTCAAGAACATTAACTCTCAGTCTACGTGGCTATTTTCTACCTTCCAACATGCAGTGCTGAGAGAGGAGCGGAAACAAACATATTCTCAGTGTCCACAGACATTATGCTCCATATTTTACTCATCGTGGTATTTAAAACTCACCGAACCCCCATAACATAACATCACCCCTATTTTACCCATGAGAGAGTAGAGGCTTAAATAATATGTCCATACCAGTAAATGGCAAAGCTGGGATCTCAGAGTTTGTAAGATTTCAAAACCCACATTCTAATTGTTCCAACAGAGTCATAATCTCACGTTCTACTATTGGGGTCTGGGGGGAAAAAAATCCAGCCTGTTTGAAAAACTACATACTTCAAATTGGGATCTAAGAAGCAAGAGAGAAAACATGTTCATGATACAAATAAGTTCTATGTTCTTATGACCCCACTTAAACCACAGTTCTTGACATTTTTTTCAGGAACCTGTGGTAATGCTTTGCTTCTGTCTGTAGTGAAACTATGAACCATAAACCCTACTGTTTCCTACAATAGGACTCTCCCAGTGGATTCAAGCAGAATCCTATAACTCTTAGTAACAGATACCTCTAAAGGAAACAAAAGAATTACATCATCAGTTATATAACATCATCAAACATCTTCAATTTTCTGTCCCAGAATCTCTTTTCAAGATTAAGATTAAGAAAACAAGTTTTCTGGGAAGAAGGAACACACAGCATGGCTAACAGATGCCTATCATGAAATGTCTTTTCCTACCAGTAACCACAATAAGGATTAGAGAGTCACTTCTTGGTGCAAAGCCAGGGTGTCTAGACTCAGCCAGTCTTTGCACTTGAGAAACACAACACAATATCTATCACTGTTTGAAAAGACGCCCCCTCCCCCAAAAAGGTTGTTTTAAGCAATTTCCAAACACCAAGCAGATTCTACATCCAGCCCTTCAGAGGCACACAGATGGCTTCTGAACATTGCAACACTTTCTTCTCTCAAGGTCACTGCAGATTTTTATCACCCACCCCACACTAAACTAGGTCCTGCTGAGCCTGCAGAATATGGAAAGAGCTTTCAAAGCCACATGCCCTGACATCCTAGGATCACCATCCTTACTTTTCTCCTCAGCTGTCCTCTTTGAGAGCTGCCGTTTGTAGATGGGAACAATGCAAAAAGCTCATTTCTTGGGTAGAGTTGGTTTCCAGAACCTCAGGCAACCTCTTCCTGAGCTGTAGGGCTGGAGCTTCTCCTGTACTTCAGTTCCAGCCAGGAGCTTGTACACATACAATACAGTCGACCTTTCTCTCCATTGATAAGAAACAACAATGACCTGTTTCTTCAGACACGCTGTTCCCCTGGGAGCTGGATGCTAAGGAGCAACTGAAGGGTCTATCTGCTCACTTCATGCTTGGAGGGAAGCTATTCCTTCTTCTC
The DNA here is from genome assembly GCF_000164805.1 of Carlito syrichta. Classification (NCBI taxonomy): domain Eukaryota; kingdom Metazoa; phylum Chordata; class Mammalia; order Primates; family Tarsiidae; genus Carlito; species Carlito syrichta. The sequence goes on from NW_007253296.1 coordinate 473,381, forward strand.
ATCCTTGTGCCTACTGAGGCTGTGCACGTCCATTAGTGACTAATGTGGTAGGGAGGCAGTGCAGGCCTCTCCTGGCCACACACACACAGTCCATTTACCTAGCCGGCCACTCTTAACTGGAGAACAACCTCTTATTTTACACTTAAGTGACTTTCAATGCCAACTTCCACTAGGAGCTGCCAGTAGCCACTGACAAAATTGTCTCACTCAATTATGATGCCACAGACTGACCTTAACCTGAACCAAATGTCAGAAAAGGCTGTGCTTCCCCACTGCACATCTGAAATATTTATCCAAAGAAGGTTTTCAGTCATAAAAGAAATGGGCAGACTAACATAAAGGTAAATCTTAGAGGCATCCCAATTCACTGGCTTTAAAATTGATGGCAAATCTTGGAGTTCCTCCCCAAGAATGATTAGCAGAGACTTCAGGCAACACTTTCTAGGAAGAGACTGGAGTGCCTGCTTTGTGGGTGATGACACTTCAAGCCACTACCAGCCACCCAACCTTTCTTCATCAGTACTCTGACCCAGTGGCCATCTAATGTTTTTCATCACATAGGTATGAGAAGGATAGACAAATACATTTTGAGCACATACTACCCATATTCTGATAAAATGCATATATCACATTAATCTACATATGACTACTAATAAAGGTTAATGTCTTTTTCTATAGTAAAAATAAAAGTTACAAGTCTTTTTGTTCATCCTCCCATGGACTATCTTGAACAGTCCACTATTCTGGGGCAAATGCTGCTGCCCTTGCTAGGTCACCCTGGCCTCAGACCTGGCCCATCTGCAACCCGGAGACAGGAGCACCAGGGACACCATGTCAGCAGGTCACTGCTCCAAATCGTGTCAGAAGACACCAAGTTCATAGTTCCCTTTCCCTGCACGCAGGGGTGGACACTTCCTTCTAGCTCTGATTTGAAATCAGAAGCTCTTTAGTTGCAGTTGTAGCATCTCCTGCCTACATTACGATCATGCTCTGGTAGGTTTCTGCTTCTGCCCCCTTCAATTCCATCCTCCACAAGACCCCCGAGTGGTCCTTCTAAAACAGAAACCAGAGCATGTTGCTCCATTGCTTAAAATACCTTAGTAGTTTCCCACAGACCTCAGGACAAAATCCAAACTCCTTGGCGCAACTTACATGGCTTTGCGTGATCAAGCCCCGCCCCTTCTTACCAGGGCCCCAATGTCTGAGCCATCCTACTCTTGCTGTCATACCTGGGAACATGCTATTCCTTCTGCCTAGAACACTCCTCCTACTTCCCCATAACCAATCCAACTTCTCCTCTGGTTTATTCCTACTTTGTTTTCAAGTTTCTGAGACATCACTTACTCCAGAAGCTTCCTAGACTCTCCCTCCCACTTCCCAAAGAGTGGGCCAGGTGTCCTCTGTGCTGACTACGCTCCCTGCTGTGTTTAACATGAGCCTCACTGTAGTGTGTGACCTCTTCACTTATCCATCTCCCCCTCTAAATGGCAAATTCTATGTGGAGAAAAACATCTGCCTCTTCCAACTGCCCTGTCCTGGGGCCTAACGCAGTGTCTGGTATGTAGTAAGTGTGCAAAAAGGTTTGCTGAATGATTGCAGGAGCTGCAAAACACGCCCTCACACCTATTCTAACAAGATGATGTGATGTGTTACTGGGGGAGGAAACAAAGCTTAGATCTCTATGCTTCCCTCCCATTCCTGCCCTTGGAGACCTGCAGACTCTTAGACAGCATGCCTTGTGCCCCCGGGTGTGGGTGAAGGGTGTGGAACACAGCATCAAGGCCTCTCTGTGGGGGCCCCACCGACCTTCACTGTTCCTTCCACTTCCACAAACCAGCGCCTTAACATGGCCTGGATCTGGCCGTCGGTCAGCTCAGGGTTGGCATTGTGGATTTTCTTCTTGACTAGATCCTCCAGCAGGAGACGCCTCAGCCGCCAGTAGAAAAAGGTACGGGATGTCTTCCAATCCAGGATGTCCTTAATGCATAGAAGAATAAGTTTAGTCAGCTCAGTCCTAATCCTTGCTCAGAATTCGGCCAGTGGGAGCCTCATAGGCATAAAAACCTACTCTCCGTTTTATTTTATTTTATTTTTTTTGAGTTGGAGTCTCACTCTGTCGCCCAGACTGGAGTGCAGTGGCCGCTCCCGGCCACCGCACGCAGCCTCGACCTGCTGGGCTCCGGCGATCCTTCTGCCTCAGCCTTCCAAGTAGCTGGAACTACAGGCGCGCGCTACCACGCGCCCAGCTCATTTTTTGATTTATTGTAGAGATGAGGTCTCGCCAAGTTGCCCAGGTGGGTCTCGAACCCGCGGGCTCTGGCAATTCATTCACCTCAGCCTCCCACGGCGCAGGATTATAGGCTGAGCCACCGAGCCCGGCTACTCTCCATTTTAAAACTGTGAAGAGCTGGGCTTGGTGGCTCAGCCTGTAATCCTGCACCTTTGGGAGGCTGAGGTGAGTAGACTGCCTGAGCTCGCGGGTTCGAGACCCGCCTGGGCAGCAAGACCTCATCTCTACAATAAACCAAAAAATCAGCCGGGCCTGGTAGCGCATGCCTGTAATTCCGGCTACTCGGAAGGCTGAGGTGGAAGGATCGCCAGAGCCCAGCAGGTCGAGGCTGCGGTGGCCGGGAGCGGCCACTGCACTCCAGTCTGGGCGACAGAGTGAGACTCCAACTCAAAAAAAAACAACAACAAAAAAACTGTGAAGAAGCGTGCCACTGGTCTGCTTCTTTAGGTTCCTGACACCCCAGCAGTCTTCCTTCCAAAATTGGTAAACAGCACGACTGCACGAGGCTCCATGCTGTTCATTCTAGTGTGGATCTGCCTGGAGGGCTGATGGGAGGAGGGCTGGCTGGTGTCTTGAGATGAGACTCTCAGAACACCCTTGCTAGGAAAGCAAATGTTTTTCTTTCCCCACTAAAAGGAGCCATGGCTTCCTGGAGAAATAGCTGAGAAGGGCTGGGGCAGGCAAAATCTAAGATGAACCTAGAAAACGGGGCGACAAGCTGAATAAGAAGCTCTTCCCAGACCCAAAAGCTGGCTGTGAGTTCCCAGAACCTGCACCTCCAGATGTCCCCCAGGGCAGAACTGTAGCCCACGTGCCCTGCTGTCACTGTGCACGGCCATGGTCCTGGCTAATGCTGAGCCCACATAGCTGAGATATTCTGCGGAAGAAGCTGTGAGTTCCCAGATAATCAGGGAGGGAGAAGTTGGTTTTGACCAAATGGATCAAACCATGTGCAGATCAAATATGAATTAGCTGTGGTTGAACCTTGACCCTGTAGTAATTCATAGCCTGAAGACCAGTTGGGCAGCTGTCACCAACAAAGGCACACATGACTTAGTTCCCCACCAATAAAATGCAGCTTGCTTCCTAAGGAGTTCATGGAAATCCAAATCATACATGGAAATCCATATCATGCTTTAGGATGATAATGGATACAGAAAAAGGGAAAAGTTAAAAAAAAACTGAAAATGGTTTGATCTTCACAAGTTTTTTAATTTGGCCCTAACAGCTCCCTGCTTGTGAGCCTATGTGCATGACACACACGCTTGCTCGCGGGTCTCTGACAAGTCAGGAGAAATGGCAACTATTGCACTTACGTTAATAACACCCTTCTCCTGCATCCGGCCTGGTGTGTCGTGCAAGTCAGCAAACTGCACGGCTACCTGATGGTAAATGGGAATCAGGAATTCTTCCCGCTCCTTCAACTTGTTCTCCAGCTCCTTCCGCTCAGCTGGGCTTAGCTCTGGGGTGCCTGCAATTAGATAAACCTGCCCGTCATACTCTGTGGTGACCAGGAGTCTCTGCAGAAGCAGCCACAATAACGGGAAGCTCAATGCCACTTCGCCTCTTCCCTTGGTGGCCTGGCTTTCCATTATCTTCACTACTCTGCTGAGTAACAGCCTCCTTCCCTTGTTCCTACCTTGCCACAGGGAGCCTGTATGTCCTCTTTTCCCTGTGGTAGTCACAAGTGTGAAAGCTGCAATGGCAACCCCTCTCACCTGAGCAGGTTACTGAGAGGCCTGCGTCACACCTTGCTGACTACCATCACGACTCCTCCTTCCCCGTGAGAGGTCAGGGCTTGCATACTGATACCATGCCCAACCCTGCTGACCAGCATTAAAGTGGCTGGACTATTCCAAGTGTGGGATGTGGTGGGAGAGCATAGCTAAGATCCAGCACAAACCAGCAGCTCTTGTTTCCTCATGCACATGCCAGTTACCCACCAAACTTGCTAACAAGCTGAATAACTCCTAAAGTTCCAAGTCTCAGTACTTCACTAATCTCAGGTTTGGATACTCTTAACCTCAAATTAGTAGAATCCAATCTAAACAGATGCAGATACACGTGTCTTAGCCCATCTGGGCTGTCAGAGCCAATCCCTGACCAGAGTGACAAAGACATTCTAGTTCTTGGTCTAAAAGAGAAAGAAGATGAAAAAAGAAAAAGGTAGTCAACAAACCTCATCTGGATCACAGCACTTATACACACATGGTACCCTCACTCAACAGATAGGAGGCTCTGGAATTCCTTATAGCAAAGAAGGGCTCCCCCATTCAATAGTGTGCCAGTAGAGGTGTTGCTATGTTGTGCTTTTCTTTCTAATTACTCATTGGATGGGATCTGCAATCAATACTGAAAATTTAGCTGCCTGCCTAGTAAGGAGGAGTAAGTTTAGCTGAAGGAGCAATAGGTGACAGCCCCTGGTGTTGGGGACAACCTGAAGTGCTTTGTCACCAAAGCTGACAAATAAATATATGAGCACAGGTGACAGGATGCAGAAGAGAAAGGTCTAGTTCAAGCATGCCTGTCTGAGAACAGGCCTTGTTTTTATACTGCTATGAATCATATGCCATAAACAGCCTTGGGCTGCTGAGTGAGCTGTAAGTATTATACATAAACACATGTTAACAGAATAGGGACATAACTATAGTACCTAGTTTCATTTTTATGAGTTTTTTGGATGCCCAACTCCACCTCTTTTTTTTTTTTTTTTTAAAGCTCATCACCATTTTAAAACTGTGAAGAAGCGTGCCACTGGTGTGCTTCTTTAGGTTCCTGACACCCCAGCAGTCTTCCTTCCAAAATTGGTAAACAGCACGACTGCACGAGGTTCCATGCTGTTCATTCTAGTGTGGATCTGCCTGGAGGGCTGATGGGAAGAGGGCTGGCTGGTGTCTTGAGATGAGACTCTCAGAATACCCTTGCTAGGAAAGCAAATGTTTTTCTTTCCCCACTAAAAGGAGCCATGGCTTCCTGGAGAAATAGCTGAGAAGGGCTGGGGCAGGCAAAATCTAAGATGAACACGGGGCAATGAAAAGCAAGGAAGCACTCAAAAAAGGACTAGGACATGTCAAAGAATACAGAAGCCAGTCTGAAGGCTTCTGGCCAAATTGGGACAGTGGGCGATAAAATAAATAATGATATTTATTATCATATAGAATATTTACGGACTACAATAAGAATCTGTGGGTCTAGCCCTGATATGAATAATTAAATGGGGCAGAAGGAAAGGCAATGCTCTCCCTTCCAGCGAAATAACAATTAATATATGTAGAAGGAATGCTGGAACTAGAAAATCACCACTTCACAACCAGCATAGTAATTGATTCTGCTAAGAATCATAAATGGATGTCAAAACAAGTGAGTGAAAGTTTGATGAGAAACAGGATATACACATAGTCTCAAAGTATCTCCTTACAAATCATTTATTCATTACAAAGGGGAAAATGGTAACTTTATAGTGGATTATTCTAGTGAACAAAACCTTAAACAAGTAATCAAAATTAACATAACTAATAATGGACAGACTGACATCATATGACTCCTGATATGATGTCCTGACAAAATCACTTCTGCAATTTTCCTGCCAAAATCGCAGAATCTGAATCTAACCATAGGGAAATATAAGACAAACCCAAACTGAGGAAACTAGTTACAAAAATGGCCTATCTTGTCAAAAATGTCAAGATCATGAAAAACAAAGAAAGGCCAAATAATTATGCCAGATTCAAGGAGACTAAAAATACTTGACAATGAATTGCAATGTGTGCTCTGGAATTAGAGCTCAAATCCAAAAAGAAAAAATACAAAGGACATTACTGGGACAACTGGTAAAATTTCAATATGAATCATGGATTACACAGGAGTATTATATCCATGTTTATAGTTCCTGATTTTTATAAACGTAGTTATATAAGAGAAAGTCTGTATTCTTCGAAAAACACACTAAATATTTTATGGATAAAGGAGCAAGATGGCAACAGAATACTATCAAATAGTTCAAGGAAAATGTGTATGTGTGTGGAGTGAGAGTGAGCACTGCACGCTCATGAGCATGCAGAAATGATAAAGCAATGGAATAAGATATTAACAATAGGTGGATTTGCCTAAAAGATCTAAAAATCGACCTTCCATATGACCCAGAGATTCCCATTCTGGGAATATACCCAGAGGACCTCAAGACATTCTCTAAAAAAGATACCTGCATATGCGTATTTATTGCAGCATTATTCACAATAGCAAAAACATGGAAGCAACCGTGCTACCCATCAAAAGTGGGCTGGATTTTTAAAATGTGGTACATATACACGATGGAATATTAAACAGCCATAAAGAAGGACAAAATTATGGACTTCGCAGCAACCTGGATGGATTTAGAGTCTATAATACTTAGTGACCTATCACAGAAACAAAGAACTGAGTAACACATGTTCTCACTCCTTATGAATATCGGATCCTGAACATTTATCATAATACAAGAAAAGGATTGGCAGTAGCAGGAAATTGCCGGGGGTAGAGGGGTGGGGGTGGGGCAGATGCACATAACATTAATAAGGGTATGTGATCTCAAACCAGACAAAGTGAGGATCAAAGAGAGAACCAAACTTTACCTGTATGATGACCACTTATCTACCTAATCCTGAATTGTACCCCACATCTATAAAATAAATAAAATTAAATTTTAAAAAATAGGTCAATTTGAGAAAAAAGTATACTAAATTCTTTGTATTATTCTTGTAACTTTTCTGTAAAATTATATACAATGAAAAAATTTTAAAAATTAGGCAAGGCTGGGCATGGTGGCTCAAGTCTGTAATCCCAGCATTTTGGGAGGCCAAGGTGAGGAGATTGCCTGAGCCTACAGGTTCAAGAACAGCCTGGGCAGCTTGGCGAGATCTCATCTCTACAATAAATAAAAAAAATTAGCCGAGTGTGGTAGTGCGTACCTGCAGTTCTGGCTACTTAGCAGGCTGAGGCAAAAGGATCTCCTGAGTCCAGCAATGCTGGGGTGGCCGTGAGTGTGCCACCAGCCTGGGTGACAGAGTGAGACTTGAAGTCACAAAAAAAAAAAAAAAAAAAAAAAAGGCAAGCTGGAAAAAAGTTTTTTCCTGGTTATCTAATACACACAGTCAATAAAACTACTATTCATAGGGCACTGGGTGCCATCCTAAGTGTTTTTTAATCTATTAATTGATTATCACAACAACCTTATGGGATTAGTATTCTTATTATTCTCAGTGTAGGTAAGGAAACTGAGGCACTGAGAATTTATGTAACTTATCAGGGTCACAAAGCTAGAAAGTGAGAGATAGGACTCAAGTGCAGCAATGTGAATCCTAAAACTTTTGAATACTATGTTATGCTGTCTCTTCTTGCTTACTTGGAGCATAAGACAAGTGCGTCAGTAGTAGTATTCTTTGAATTTCAGAAAAGGCTGAGTTATGGTGGCAGATCCTGGTTGCTAAGCTGAAGTTCCATCTTAGTCCCATTTTATAACTAAGACCAAACAATGTCTTTAATAATTCCATTTTGTAGGTCAGATGTGATTTTCTAGGCAGGTTAAAGATTTAAGGGTAGTGTCTCCTGTTACAATATGTAAAACCACAGCGCTGTTGGGGGCAAAGGGATAGCAAGACAGTGCAATGGCTAAACAGGGAATTCTGAACCCTTACAACATTCTCCCTTTGGGTGGATGACCAACATTGCACTTGAATGCACATATACATAAACATGGACCATACATAATGCACCATTTATTGAGCATTTACTGTGTGCCAGGCACTGCACTCAAATCTTCCAGGATCCCATAGTTTATGCGTCACTGTGCACAATTCAGACCTAAATCCTTATGTGTTAATGCTGCTGCCAAGCTGAGCACCTTAGCATAACTGAGCACTTTCCAAGTTACTTCACATACATTAGCTCTAATCCTAATAACAACCCAACTGGACAGACAGGGTATCTATTTTACAACTAAGAAAACCGATGCTCTGAAATGTAAAGAGACTTGCTCAATGGCATCCAGCTCTTAAGTAGTAAAGGCAGGATTTATACTTGTGTCTGGTTATCTCCAAAGCCAGTGATCTTCCACATTAAATGGTACTGAGGCTGCAAAGCAGATATCATGGCAGGGGAAACCAGCAGGAGAGTTGGCTCATGTTGTCAGCAAGGAGTTAAGAGCAAGACTCAGCATTGGCTGCAGAAGATTGAGGAGGAGAGTGTTCTGGAAACAAGGCTTTGGCTTTACCAAGTTGGAAGGACAGAGGAGGCTGGCTTCTGGGCTAACAAAGGTCTTGCCTATTCAATCAAGCTATTCTAGAGCTTTGAAAGAATAACAAAATAAGCACCTGTAATGCTCTGGCCCTTCTGAGACAAGGAAGACCATGGGGCATTCCCCCAAAGGCTGCCTTGTTTGATTCCTTTAGTAATGCCTCTGATCATAGTTTAAGACCCATCTCAGAAAAGCTTCAAAGCAAGGAAAAGACAGAAACAGAGAATGTATGTGTTTTTTAATGCACATGAGAAGGCCAAGGATTTGTGTGCTTTGTTTTACGGGGAAAAAGGTTTGAAAATTTTTATTTTCTAAAAATAAAAGGCTGGTCTTAAGCCAGTTATATCCTTGTGTTGCACACTAAGGGCCCCTCTCTCCTTGTACAGCAAAGCAGCCAGCCCCGGTAATGATTTAGGGGAGATTAACAAATATGTCAATGTCTATTTTCTGCTTAATTTAAAAGCAGCGTCTATAAAGATTTTTGACTTCTGAACCCTGTTCTCCTGAAAGAAAGAAGGTAAGAATGAGGCGGGGGATAAAGAGTGATTATCCTATCATTGATCGTTTGTCAGGAGCATTTCTTATTCACTGGACTATTGTAAAAAGCTAAGCTCTCGATCAATCCTGTAAGCTCCCTGTACAATTAAATATCTTGAAATGGTTTTCTTTCTTTTCTAGCCAGATTGCAGGGCCTCAGGGTTTTTAGGAAAGCAAGTTGGTGTGCAGGCGTGTGTGTTTAAGAATATGCTACAGAGGAAAGTCATTCTTTTCTAGAATCCTACTTTAGGAATGGTTGGAATGGAAAAAGAATGGTGGGTTGCTCCTGTCCCCCCACAATAAACAATTCCCATGAAATCCTAAAAATGCAAACTTCTTATTAAAGGGTTAAATACAGAAGAGACACCACTAGTCTGCTCAAATAAGAAGAGCTAACATTACTGGGATGTTACTATGTGCTGGTACTGTTTAAGCACTTTTCATCTTTTAATTCTTGTAATAACCCTAAAAGATCACTATCTTACAGATGAGGAAACTGAGGCACTAAAAAATAACCTGCCTGAGGACACAAAGCTAGCAAATAGTGGAGTTGGAATTTGGGATTAGGTAGTCTGGTTTAAGAGCCCATGCTCCTTAAACAAAACAGTTTAAACTGACCCACAAGTATCCACAGCACAGTGGCCTATCAGGTGTTTGCTGAAGTTAGGATACCATGAGAAGTCACATCTCTCCACCATGGGGTCAAAGCTAAGTGCAAATCCCATAGGAAACACCTGATTTCTGCAGCAGTAAGCGTTTATTACCCAGCCATGACACTGAAGTTAGGGCAGGAGGAGGCCAGCCCTGGCTTACGTATGAGCAAACCACACCCCAGGAGGGATTTGGGGGAGATGAGACTTTCAAAGCTTGGAATAAAAATCAGACTGGTAGACTAAAAATTGTCTGTTTATCTAAAAGTACTAGGTGACCCTGTAGAAATCTCCTTCCTCTTCAGAGTTCAGTTTCTTATTTATGTAAAAACAATCCTAAAATGACAAACAGGGAAAATGTTTTATAAAAGAATGTGATATTAAAGTGCTTTTAAAAACATTTTTAACTTTTAAAAAAAGTTATACTAAAAAGCCTATATAAATTTAAACCCAATTTTAACTCGAATGGGTCCTTCTTCCTTAAGAAAGCAATTTGCTTTGATGGAGATAAGAAGTAGACCGCCCTCCCCAGAAAGTTCCTGAATATCTCAGATATTAAAACATACACACATACCTCAACCTTGAGATTGAAAAGTCAGCATAAAAAGGACTGGAGTCTTAATAAGATTCAGAAGTACAAACATAAGCAGCTGTTTAAAAGATCTATGTAATCACATTTTCTATGTTGAAAGAAAATTTTCTATAAAGATAGTGAGATAGCGTAAAAAAAAGATCCTTTAAAACTATGTCTATATCCTTAACAGGTGTGCCTTTCTTTACACAAAAGCATTCTTGAAAAACTGTGTAAATCAGATCCTGTTTTAAATGCCTTAAGGGAGCTATTTTATGAGGAACCCTGCAGTGAATCCTTTGGTAAAGCAAATAATCCTTTTGTAATGGGAATAATTTCTCCCAATGTATCTAGTTTTTTTTAATATCTCATTTTCATATATCTACTTTTCTTCAAAGGGGGCCATACCTATCTAAATACAACTTCATTTGCATATTGATTTTAACAGCAATCCTCTCAAGGGATGTTAACCCTGAAGTTCCTTGCAATAGTGTTAGTGCTCTGCTGTTCATACTCTTAAAAACTAATATAGTAAACCCAGAGATTTCCAAATAGGAATTAAAATTATTCCTCCTTCAGCTCTTTCCCTGTGTTCCCATACAAACTTACCTGTTCAAGAGTCAGGAAACAGCATAGAATTCTTTAAATTCTGGTAGAGATATGCCTCTGCATTATCTATTATTTTCTTCTCTTTAAGTTTGGTAGGTCAGGATACGGGGATCTGAGTCAGTTGGGACCAAGTGGAGAAGAGGGTCTCTCAGATATATTCTGATGACAGCTTTTTCTTGGGTTTGCTCCAACAAAATGTCTGCCGGGTCCCTCTGGCCTAACAAAATCGTGAATCACTGCTCCACTGGAGAAGGCAAGTCCATGTTCTTATACAAATACAATCAGATTAAGGGGTCAGGCTAAAATGGCCCCTTCTTCTTCCCAGAAATGTCACTATTGCACTAAATTGCAACAAGCCAAATAGCTTCTAATCAATGTGAGAAGGCAGGTTGTAGGCTATTGCTAACTTAAGAGAGGAGACAAGATCCCATATCAACCACCTTCATGATAGAAAGTCTTGTGTGTTGTTTCTCATTAGCCACCTTACCACAGAGGACAGAGCGGTTACAGTGCCAGTGAGGACACTTTATGTACAACAGGTGAGAGATGGGAGGCCACTTCCTAGGCATGGGTAATGAAACTTCTTTCCTAGTCTCAACTTTACAGGAAAGGACATACCTTCTGCCTTGAACAAGCTACCCCGACTCTTTCCAGCTTACAGCATCTTGAAGATGGACACAAGAGATGGAAAAACACAGCTCAGATACTTTGATCTCCTCTGCCAGAAAAATAGTTTAACCCTTGAGTCCCATGAACCCAAAGAACAGTCCTTTTCCTGTCATCCTGACTGCTAAAGAGAGGGCTTGAGAGAAAGAAATTACTGAAGATTTCTACAGATGAGTGTATCCTTACCTGCCATCACAATACTTCACCTGCACCTGGGACACCCTGGGCCAGAGGCATGTTGGGTGCTGGGCAGGCCTAGGAGGACCAGGTGAGGGGCAGCAGCAGTGCTCAGCCTGTGCTGCTGCTGCCTGTGGCATGCTGTCAGGACATTTTCTGTGTGGGCATGGCCGAGGTGCTGCATGGCAGGCTGCCCAGCTGTCTGGGAATGGGGCCATGACTGGGAACAAGTTTCCTTAAGTGGCTCCTTTGCCCAGGTGTTCTGCTCTTTGTATTGAGAGAGTGGGGCAGAGGGAAATTTGCAATTGCTTCACACTTAGGCTGGATAGTTCTCTCTCCATCTAAATTGATTTGTCATTTCTCTCTGAACACAAGAGGAGGGTAAGGACCCAGGAGAGGACCTCAGGTTATAGCACTCGAGAGGCCAGGCTATCAAGGCTGCCCCATTCCGTAGCTATTCTCCCTGTTCCTGGCTCTGTGAGGCAGAGAAAGACGCCAGAGAGACACAAAAAAGCCTGGGAGGGCTACAGCTATATTTCTAGAGAAGAAACTTAATTTCCTTCAGGCATCCAAAACGATAGGGTGTAATTTTTCCCACAGTGACTCTAACAAGTCCTGGTTCTGAGAATCTAGGGTCAGAACTGGTTCAGCAATGCAAGACTTGAGTAGCTGGCTTCATTCTCTTTTCTTTTGAGGTGGATTCTTCCCTTTACCTCTCTCAGGAATCAATGCGTGCACTACTTTCATATCTCTGTTATAATTATAGACCTGCAAACTAGTAATTCACCACCTTCCTACCCAAACTAGACATATAAAATGACAAAAGGTTTTTTTAAAAAAAATAAAAATTCTGGAAAATATGAAGTTCGAGGTATTATGCATTATCCTTAGAGAATAAATAGTAATTATGTTTTTGAATACAGTCAATCAGTTGTGCACTGGTTTTTCTAAGTGATCTGTGAGTACACTCTCTCATGTAAAGGCCAATTTGGGAAGAGATCGGGAACACAAGATAACATCCACTCCTACGGGCTTTCTCCTAAATCAGATTTTCTCAGTGCAATTGGCTTTAGATTACAAAGGAAAAGAATCCTTGTTTAATTTAGAGCAGGCTCAGTATTCAGCTGAGGTAAATCAGAGGAAATCCTGAGAAAAGTAGAACATAAGGAACAAGAATTCCATTCTGGGCTCTGATATACATTTACTTATTTTCTGTCTTGGATGATTCATGTAACCCTTTTAGCCTCAATTTTCCAATCTGGAAAATAAGGTCACTTTCTCCTACTTTGTGAAAAAGGCTTTTGGCAGTCTTTGGTTCTAGGCATTGCTAAAGGAGTCAAAATCAGTGTGAACTCCAAAGGAACTGGCTTCATAATATGTCCCAGTATATCCAGGCTGATTTGTTGTGTCACAGATACATCTGGGGTGTTTATGCCCTCCCTGGAAGACTACTACTTCTGTTTCTCTCATATTTCTAAATGTAGGCCTGAGCCATAGAGAATGTTAGATACCAAACATGGTCATCTGCTTTTTTCCAATGACTAAGACTGAAAGATAATGAAGGAAACTCCTATTCTAAAAAATGCTTTGCAGACTCAAAGTAAATATACATTCATCTGGTCCTCATATTAGCTAAGGGAGGTGTTATCTCCACTTTATAGATGAAGGAACTGATACCTAGAAAAGTTAAACAGTTTACCTGCAAGCAACATATCCAAGACTTATACATAGTTATTTTTATTCCAAATACACTGCTCATGTTCCCAGGCTGCCCTGGGCCAGAGCCTGTTTCTGCAGACTAAGGGTTCTTTCTCAAGTGCCATTTTGATCAAGGTTAAATAAATACAGTTTTCTTCAATACAGATAGGAAATTGATAATGAGATGATTTGTAACAAATGATTAAACGGCTATCACTTGGGAATCTCCTCCCTTTCTCCTCCATGTGCTTCAAAAGTTAAAAGGTGCTGGGTGAAGGTGGGAGCACTATCACTTTCCTTGAAGAGAAAGAGGCTTCAGCTCCACACCCCTCACCGTCCAGTCATTCTGCAAACAGATGTAGAGAGGATCCCTCTTCCTACCACCCAGTTATTCTGAAGGGATGATAACAGCCATTGGGGGGTTAAAAAGAGGCAGTGAACCCCCAGTTAATGAGTAGGAATTCAGCAGGCAGTGTAAGATAAATGGAGCTCTCTCTGCTTCTGCTAGAGTCAGCATGAACTGCGGCCCTGCGGCTTGTTTGTGGCAAATGGAGTGCGCGAAATATCAAAGGGCAGTGATCCAGAAGAAGACCGACTTTGACAAATTTTAAATTGGCCAGAAAGAAAACCGGCAAAAAGAAAAAAGAAAATAAAAGGAAAAAAAGAAAAAAGAAAATTATGCAACTCTCTGTGTCCTGCAATTGTGGTGTTCTGCCTCTGTATGGAATTAGTGGTAAAAACAGCGGCAACGATCGCTGGATGCTGGGAGCAATTATGAGCTATCTAAAGTGAGATGCTTATCAGTGGCTGAAGCTTTTAGAGCTCTATGTACAGTTGTAAGTAACTTGCTCTTGAGCTGCAGTTACTTTAATTAAAGTGTATGGGGTTGGTCAGAAGTAATTATCCTGTTTGGAAAAGAAAGAAAAAAACCGCCTTGACAATTCTAGGTGACAACAGATGTTAGAAACAACTTTGCCAATTTCTTGTTGTATGGGTGCATTCCCCATAACAGGATCAGCTTGTAGTGGGTCAGAGTTATTTGGTGGCTGTTACCCAATGGCAAACAATGGGAACACAAACAGGGTTTATTGTAACTCAAGTCATCATGTTTGGCAAACCACCGGGCTCAGGGCTCCAGATGCCTGGATGTACAGTCTCCACAGTGTAGGCAAACACTCACATGTTCCTTCTCTTTTTAAATAGTGAGGGTATGGAGTTCAAAAATGATACCTCATTACTTCATTAATTAAATTACCATTTGGAACATAAATGAGCTGGCATATCTCTTTTTTACTCCTTCCATTCAGTGAGTTTCACTACCTTTAAAAGACCATCTCTCTGTTCCTTCAAAAAACAAAACAAAACAAAACAAAACACATGACAAAAGAACTTCAAGTAATTATCTATCTTTACTAACACAGTAAGGGGCTCAATGGGAGACCTGGGCAGAAAACCATTGTTTTTAAAAGAATCTCAAACTCATTCAGACTCTGGATGCAACACAGGGCTCCCATGGCTTAGTCCTCTGTTCAAATTGCAAGTGTCTTCCAAAAACTCAGAAAACAAATGAGCAGGAGAGTAATAGCTGAGAGCATCAAGCGCGAATGCTCCCAGGGCTATTGCTGCCACAGGCACTGTTTGGAAGCACACAGTGTACAAGCTTTACTTCTATTTCTCTAGCTCAGAATGACCCCAGGACACTGCCTGGGTAGGGACTCCTGCTTTTCTATTCCAGAACACCAATGCTCACTCCTCAGAAACGAGGCAGGCTGTCCAAAGAATCAAGCAGAAACAGGACATGTTTAAGACCAGCAGATTCTTTGCCCGGCGACCCTGCCCCCAACAGCAACTCTAGCTAATAATTCTCTACAAGGACATCCTAGAACGAAGTGCTGTTTGTACTATAAGGAAATAACAGAAAAAAAAATTGCGTGACTTTTGCTTTTTTAGGGCCCACTTTCCCTCCTATTACATCCACTATCTCATTCTACCAGGGTCTTACCATATAGAGGACAGTAAATAAAGATTATCATGAATTTGATCAAATGCTTCAGTGCCTCCTCCCCTGGCCTATGAATGCACTCATTACAAATCAGCTGAATGGCTCATTGATTTGCCAGGAGGACTTGCAGACATACCCAATCGCTCAGCCAAGCGGATGTAGACTGGGTCCACCCTACGCATGGTTTTCACCAGATCCTTTCTGCGGAATTTGATTTCTACTGTCCCTTCTGGCTCCAAAACGGATCCCCTGGATCAGAGAGAAAGAAAACAAAACAAAACAGAAATAGAGGCACTTTAAAGGAAGAAGATAACAGAATGAGGCCAGTTACAATTTGTGGACCAGGAAATAGCTTCATTATGATTTTGCCCACCCATGGTTCACAGAAGTCACCCCAGAGAGAAAAGCAGGCACAAAAGAAGTATCTAAGTGAGGTATGAGAAAGGCCTAGTAAAAAGCAATTAAAATAATTCTCATTATCACACCAGTTGACTTCCATCTCAAAGGGAAAAGAATACAGATTCCACCACCCACAGCTGATAACAGGAATCACATTATTTTCTAGGGGAAAAAAAAAGATACTGTGGGAACAGTGGCAGGAGAACCATCTCCAGTATTCAAACTACACAACAAGAGGTCGATGCTGATCACCTACACCACAGCCGTCAGTTTACTGGTAGGACTCTGATCAGATATACTAGGCCAGGCTAAGCAAGAGGTAAAACATTCTGCTCACTGCTATAGAAATGAGCAAAGTGAAAGGTCTCAGGGTTACTTCTAGTGCATTCCAATGATGTTCTCTCATCAGAAACTTTATCTTAAATACCTTAAAAAAAACACTTTTCTATTCTTAAAATATTACAGTTAATGGCTAGGGAATGGTGGCTCTTGCCTATAATCTCAGAACTTTGGGAAGTCAAGGCTGGAGGATCATTTGAGCCTAGGAGTTAGAAACCAGCCTGGGCAAAATAGTGAGAACTCGTCTCAACAAACAAACAAACAAACAAACTGAACTGAACTGGGCATGGTGGTGCATGCCTATAGTCCCAGCAGGAGGGGCTGCAGTGAGCTATAATTATACCACTATATTCCAGCCTGGGGACAGAGTGAGACCCTGTCTCTAAAAAAATTTTTTAAAAATTACAGTATTACCGCTAATGTTTACTATGTACATGGTACTGTTCTAAGTGCTAACATAAATCTTCACAATAATCCTACTATGCCCTGTCTACATCTATTAGTACTATGAGGTAAGGTACAGTTATCATCCCCATTTTACAGATGAGGAAACTAAGGTACAGAAGTTAAGACTTGTCTAAATCTAGCAAGCGGCAGAACTGGATTTGAAACCAGACAGTCTGATTGCAAAGTATGCAGAGGAATTATCCAAACCAGAGGCTAGCTTAGGACTTAAAAATAGTAAACCCCTTAGTATAGTATAGACTGTTAGCCATGCTTTGACAGTAAAACTACTGGATTCCCCTAAGCAGTTTTTGAAGTAGAAGACTGAATATTTTGGGAAAAGAGAGAAGCTGGTGCTCCAATAAATAATTGGATATAGAAATATGCACGGAAACTGTCAAGAAACTATGCCCTGAAGTTTATATACTTAGGAAAGGATGGAGAACAGATATGAATGGATGCTGGGTATGATTTGTTTACTTAAGTAGTTTCAGGTTCTGCTCCCCAACAAGCCTGAGGTTCTCTCTTGCAGTTTTTTTAGAACAAACACTGTGGCCTCCAGATTCCTAAAATGCCAGAGTGAGACTCTGGACTAATGAAGGAAGAAGCTTTGATTTGGAATCACAGAATGTGGGTACTGTGGTACACTTTAATGACCATCCAGTTCATTCTACAGACAAGGAAAAGCAGCCCAAGGAGAGTAGGGACTGTTCCAAGTTTCTCACTGATCAGTGGCAGAGCTGGGTTAAAACTCTGGAACTCCAGACTAACAACTCAGACCTTCCCTGCAACTCACTTTAAGCTCCCTCTGCCACACCTAGGAAACAAATAGTGAACATGCATATCTGAACAACAAATAGGAGAAGAGAATCTGAGTTTGGTGGTGCCTGTAAGAGAGGACTCCATGGCAAAAGAATCTGGGATGGAGGGGTGTTACACGGAGAAAGCCTGACCCGAGTCTTAGTTTCCTTCACATGCCAGCAGACACTAGAGAGCTTAGAGTCCTTCGGGAATGGGCAGATTCAAATAAAGGTCTCTTGGTTATAAAGTTCTTCAGGAGGAAACCAGCAGCTAGAGGGTCTCTAAAGACAGTGAATGGAAATATAGAAGGCACGCTACCTGCTTTCTCGGTCAGCATACATCTCCATGTGCCGGGGGTTGATAGTGGGGTCAATCACAACCCAGGAGCCACCTCGCAGCTCTGCCTGGGGAGGAATGTAAACCATCACAGGCTGGGAGCACTCCCTTAAGCTGTCCACGATGTAAGCACCAAACTTCAGCACTTGATCGTACATATCTGTAGAGAATGGACAAATGAGAAATCAGGTCATTTATCCTTCTCAAAGCAGTGCTTCCGAACACTGTTGTTCACACTATCACACACAGCGTAAAAACTATTTGTATGGCACATGATGCCTCCATGAGGAGGCTGTTAATGGCCAGAGGTCCTGTTTGGCTACCCTAAAGACTAAAGAAATTGGTATCTCTACCTGTATCCTTCTCAAGATTCCAGACGATCTTCAAAATCATAAGACAGCAACAGAGAAATGCATCATCTTTCACAAGACAGTATGCAAACCTTCCAGACTACATTTCCATTTTATATTCTCCCTGAATTTCTGTACTCAGGTCACCACATTAATTCATACTTGCTCTACAAACGTTGACTATTTTTCATGTCAATATGTAATCGCTCCCCCTACATTAAGTTTTTTTTTTTTTTTTAAGTTTTCAAACAAAGTTTATTAGAGAAAAAAGGGGGAAAAGAAAGGGTGACATGCCAGAGCTGGTGGCATGGGCGAGAGAAACCACCTACGTTAAGTTTTTTAATGGAAGGAACTAGTCTAGGTCTTTTCAATTCCTCTTATGCTACTTAGCATAGGATAAGCTCTTAAAGTGTGCAACTAACGAAAATGGATCCTTCAAAAATTTTATCTTCAAAAACTATTTTTTCATATTTGTATGTCCATTGTCCTGCCCAGCGCCTGAACATAGTTAGTACTCAATAAATGTATGCTGAATAAATGAATGAGTACAAACACCCTTTGGAAAGAATGCAATGCAAAAGAAAAACAAATTCTTTTTTTTTGTTGGTGTTGTTGAGAAAGCAAGATTTATTGAGAGGACAGAAAAGCTCCCCGAGTGAGAGGAGACCCAAGAGGGTTGCCTAAAAAACAAATTCTTTAACAGTTGCATTTTTATAGGTTATCAGTCAGAAAAAACTTTTAAAAAATGTATAGAAAATATCACAAAAAGAGCAAAGCCTCCTCATCATTCTGCTAAAGAGTAGACTCTGTAATCCCCCCAAGACCAAGAACACCTGAAGAAAAGGATCCTGATGCGTAAGTAAAGCTAGTTTTCGGAAAGTTGGATCAGTTATTTAATCCCCAAGTTTTTATGGACTTCTTCCCATTTCCCAGCTCACTGAAGTCTAAACATTGCTAAAATTTCAGGTTTATGAGTCCAGATGTTTAATGAGTATTTCAGTGGAGCCACAATGGATCCTTTCTAAACACCAAATAACAGGTTTAACTGAGTTCAAACTTTCTTATCAAAAAGAAGATCTCAATTTGGAATAAATCAATTCTGGGAATTCAAGGCAAAGAAGCATTTTTCAGGAAGTTAAAAGCAAACCAAATAGAAATTGCTTTCATTGTAGTTACTGGCAAATTAAGCTGCCACCTTCTCCAAAGTAAAAATGGCTCAATATACAAACCATCAGTGACCATAGTTCACTGCGAGGCACATATTCCACTGCCCCAACCTGGCAGGTCTGTGAAGACTGCAGAAATTCCATGTTGCCCCCCAAAATACTCCCTATACTAAGTGGAATGTGTATGGTTATATACTCTGTATATATGATCAGAGCAAAGACATTTATTCCTTTGGGAGGAAAGCAAAGACCAAAAAAATTTACTGCTAATTATACAACTGCTGTATGAAGAGCAGGGAATAAAGGACTTTAAGCGCTTTACGCTAATTCCATGGTTATGAAAATAATTGCTCAGTTCAAATTATTTTAACTAAATTAATTCTTTAGTGGATATTTCAACCAGTGCTACATAATAAAATAATTGTGTAATTAGCAGTACATTTTTCAGTGCTGCCAAGAGTACAGTCTCAGAACAAGTAACAGAAAGGAGTGGCCCTCAATGGTATTATGCACAGAGAAAAAATGGAAGACAGATAAAAGAAGAAAATAAAACAATAAAAGCACAAGAAGTCATTCTACCTGAAAAAGAAAAAAATAGGTTAAAGGTCAGTTTCCAGCCTTTTTACTCACTTCTTTTTGTTAAAGACATATCTACATCAAAATCTCTATATGAACTATAATTAACAGATACAGCTCCCAAAAAGAATGGGGAAACTTTATTGAAAATGTATTTTCATTCATTTTTAAAAGTGTGATTTCATGGTGTATGCAGATACTTTGGAATGAAGATGAGTTTGTATGTATTTTTTACCTTTGTAAAATGGATTTTAGTTCCTCTTTTTCATCATTATGGCTAGCTTACTGTATGCTAGGGAATGTAATTACATATACACACATATAAATCATTTAACCAACAGAATATCATCTTATTCATATACCCAAGTTACAGGTAAGTAAACTGAGGTTTAGTTGAGTAATAGTAAGTGGCAGATATGAGACTCAACTCCAGATCTTTTTGGTTCTGAACTCTATGTTCTATTACTTCATTCTCAACTAATCATTCTTGTTGCTAGGAAAGAGGGCATGAGGCTAATGGAACCTGCTTGCCAAATCTAATATAATGGCAGAGTAAAATAAAAACCAGAAAAGAGACTTGAATAAATTACTAAATGTTCCTAAACATGTGACTTCCTCTGTGTTCAGAAATGTCAGAAATTTTTTATACTGATGACACTAACAGCATATGAAATTATATTATTATATATATATGATACATGATTAACAGATCCAGTTCCCCAAAGGAAGGGGGAAACTTTATTTAAAATGTATTTTACATGTTTTTAAAAAGCTTGATTTCATGGTGTATGCAAATAGTTTGGAGTGAAGATGAGTTTGTGTGCATTTTTTACTTTTGTGAAATGGATTTTGGTTCCTCTTTTTCATCATCATGACTAGCTTACTGTACTAGGAAACACGATATAAGATATAAACAAATATCTTCAGGCTCCAACACTGTGAATAAAAAAGGGACATCTTTTCTAGCAGCAAAAATGATGAGCCAGGATGACCAACATGGGCAACAAAGTAAGACCCTGTCTCTACTACCCCACCCCCCAAAAAATTAGCCAGGTGTGGTGGCATGTGTCTGTAGTCCCAGCTACTCAGGAAGTTAAGGCAGGAGGATCGCTTGAGCCCAGGAGTTTGAAGCTGTAGTGAACTGTGATCATGCCACTGTATACCAGCCTGGACAATACAGTAAAAACCTGTCTCACAAAAAAAAAAGATGTGGTAAGAATGAAGAGGCAGAATGTGGGAAGAATGATGAAGTAGAATGTGGAGTTTAGAGCCCCAAAGATCTAGATATGAATCTTATCTCTGTCACTTACTCTTCATTAAAACTAGCATGCCTGGGACCAAAGTATTGTCTCTGTCTAACCTGGAACACCAACAGATCCACAATCTAACCATCAAAGCCTCCCCAAATCAGGCTATTAAAATATAAACAAGGCTGGGCGCAGTGGCTCAAGCCTGTAATCCCAGCACTTTGGGAAACTGAGGCAAGAGGATTGCCTGAGCTCAGGGGTTTGAGACTAGCCTGGACAACTTGGTGAGACCTTATCTCGACAATTAAAAAAAAAGAAGCCAGGTGTGGCAGTGTGCACCTATAGTTCCAGCTACTTGGAAGGCTGAGGCAAAAGGATCACCTGAGCCCAGCAGGTTCAGGCTGCGGTAGCTGTGAGCATGCCACTGCATTCCAGCCTGGGCAACAGAGTGAGACTCAGGCTCAAAAAAAAAAAAAAAAAAAAAAAAAAAAAAAAAGAAATATATATATATATATATATATAAACACACAAACTCTGCAATCAACATTCACATTCTGAATTGCAACTGCCCCAAACTACATATTTTAAAAGGCAGGTTGAAACACTCAGCAAACTGACACACAACTATCTGAAATCTCTTCATATTTAAGAGAGAGAGCAAAAGCACAGCCAAGAGCAGCAGGGAAGGGGCAATCCCCAAAGGTTTAGGGTAGAAATCAGTCTACAGAATTTAGAAGCTATGCATATGCTGACTGTCAATTCTCAGGCTCTGAGAAATACAACTGAAAATGGAAAATACTGATAGGTTCTTTACTGGAGAGGCGGGAGTTGGAAGGTTTCTAGCATTCTGGGCAAAGCACATCTGCATGAATGGTGATCACACAGCCTTCACAGTGTGTTCTCAGCGTGTTCTCAGTCAGCACCCAGACACCAACCTTGCCTAGGGCCTTCATTGTCATACAACATTGATAACCCGTGGCAGCCACATGTACCAAACAAGGAAGCAGAGTGGCAGAGTATTTCTGGTGTCCCATACTCTTGAAACTGAAACAGATCATGCTGGCTTGGTGAGATTATCTGTTAGAAGTTGAAGGTAAACATTAGGCATACACAAGGTGCATATACATAATGTCTCTCATGAGTTCATTATGGCCAGCTGACACTGTATTTCAACATCCAAGTAATCAGAGATTTTAAAGTAGACTTTCATTTCAGTTAAAGTTTTCAATAAATTTTTTTTATTGTTATTTATAACCTGTCCTAGGAAAAAATAATAAGTATAACATGAAAAGTCAACTGAGAGTGACCCTGTAGCACCAGCAGTGAGGCAGCTTAATATCACTGGGATTTGCATCCTATCAAGCTATTCATGCTGAGGCTGGGACCCTGGTGCTAATTTCTAGTAAATTTCACGCTTGATGTCTCCCTGTTGTGGGTCATTGCCGGTTCGTCTAAATAAACTGCTTCCAAATGGCTCTTCCATCTAAATATTCAGCCAGTTTTTATAATTTAATTTTGCATTATGCTGAATAGCCTTCCGGCCAGATAGAGCTCATTGGAAAAAAAGCACCAATACCATCTTGACATGCTTTTATTTATTTATTTATATATTTTACTGCTCGAATTAGACCTCCTAGGCCGACTAGTAAAGAGTTTTTTTTCCCCCTCCACTAATGTCAATTTTCAGCATAGCAAGAGCTGTCTCTAATCTTTTCCTACTCATTACACACAATTTTGGAGTCATTTTACCCACAGTGCAGTCGGCTCCTGGCTGTGTGTTTGTGTGCACTGAGGGATGGCATAATTGTTTATTTTCCCTCCCTGCATAATCCCCAGCCAGTATTGAAACCAAAACTGCAAACATCTCCCCAAGGGATGTGAAGAATGACAAGAGGCTCTCGGTTTAGGTCCCTTTACATGAGATAATATGTAGGAAACATCTTGACCTGTAGTAAATATGAAAGGCGCTGTTCCTCCTCCCTTCCACTTTTGCAGTAATCTCTATCTTCCTCAAAACTTATTTGCCTCATGTGGTATGTAAAAGTATGCATCAGCACCAAAATTCAGAAGATAGAACTGGCCTGGTCTATATCAGGCTAATAACTCATTTCTGACCAGAGGAAAGGGGTGGAAGGAATAAGCAGTTACTGTTTAATGGGTATAGAGTTTATGTTGAGGATAATGAAAAAGTTTTGGATATAGATAGTAGTGGTAGTCATACAAACTGCAAATGTATTTAATGCCACTGAATTCTACACTTACAAATGATTAAAATGATAAATGTTATGTATTTCACCATAATTAAAAAAAACTCATTTGTGAGCTTTTGCAATTTCTTTTCACAATAACCAAGGACATCCCTAAAGCAGAGGGAAAGTAGTAGATAATAACTTTTTCAGGAAGCTTGACAGCCTAGTCTAAGGATACTCTTTTTTTGAATTGGAGTCTCATTATGTCACCCGGCTGGAGGGCAGTGGCACGCCTCTTGGCCACTGCAGCCTCAACCTGCTGGGCTCTGGGATCCTTCCGCCTGTCTTCCAAGTAGCCGGAACTACAGGCGTGCACTACCATGCCCAGCTAAGTTTTTGATTTATTGTAGAGATGAGGTCTCACCAAGTTGCCTGGGCTGGTCTCAAACCCGCAGGCTCAGGCAATCCACTCACCTTGGCCTTTCAAATTGCTGGGATTACAGGTTGAGCCACCGAGCCCAGTCAGGATATTCTGATAGATTTGCTTCTGGTCCTAGGTTTTAAAATCAGCCAACTGTGCTACCGGGGGTCAGATAGATCTACCTTCTTCTCCCAACTCTGCCATTTTTTTAGCTGAATGATCTTGGGAAATTTACTTAACCTAATTTACATAAACCTTAATTTATGTAAAATGTGGCTAACAATACAACCTACCCCTTAGAGGTGCTTGTTGTGATGATTATGTAAGATAATACATGTAAAATGGTTAGCACAGTTTCTGGTGAAAAGAGCTCAATGAATCTTAATTGTTGTTGTTCTTATTGTTACAGGACTAGCAGCCAATCTGGGCCTGAGCCAAAACATGAAGCAGAATTGATCCTAGAAGTGGCATATTGGAAACTTAAACTCAACTCCAGTTAGGATAAAATAGTCAGGCAGACTCACTCCTAAATAGTGTCAGGAAGGGTCCTTTCTTTTTTTTTTTTTTTTTGAGTTGGAGTCTCACTCACCCAGACTGGAGTGCAGTGGCCGCTCCTGGCCACCACAGCCTCGACCTGCTGGGCTCCGGCGATCCTTCCGCCTCAGCCTTCCAAGTAGCTGGAACTACAGGCATGCACTACCACGCCCAGCTAAGGGTCCTTTCTTAATACCCTCCCCGCCACCCAAATAGGTGACTAAGGAGTAACATCACTGCATTCAGGTCTTGATGTAAATATTACAGCCAAGGAATTTAGGATCAAGTGACATTTAATGCTACATGAATCTCACCCATATGAATGAAGGGGTTTCAGCTTCTCTCCCAAAATCAATATAGTATCCTCCTCTTTTGAACAGCCTGGAATTTTGTTAATACAGTATGGCTTTATCATTCTGTTCAAGACATTTTTCTTGTCTCCTTTAGGCAATGTCTGTTTCTATCTTATTTTTGTTTTCGCTGAAGTGGCTAACATAGTTCCTTACAAATAGAACTCAATAAAGATGTGTAGAATTTACTTGTTTAACCTATTCTATCAATTTTTTACGGTATTTCCACTGATTTATTATCTTGGTAAAAAAATTCACCTTGATAGTCTATAAAAGCATATAAATATTAATTTGGCTGTATAGTCCAAATCTCCTCCAAGAAAAGTGAAAAATGTGTAATTCTCTGGCAAATATGGGCAAAGGAGAACTTTTCAATCAAAAACCAAAAAAAAAAAAAAAAAATCAACCTAGTCCATATTTTACCAGGAAGGTCCATCCATAAAGGACTCTTCCTATTCAGGTAAGGGAAATTTGTTGGCAAAATTTCAAATACCTCTCACCACATAACTTATCATCTATAAAAGGGTGGTTTCCCCGAGCTTTTCCTCCCTTAGAGGCTAGGGGTGCTCCTGCCCTAAACTACTTCTAGGTGCCCTACTGAGAGTTCATTGCTTCTCATTTTCTATATCCTTAGCATTCTCTAATCACTACAATTACTCCAGCAGTATCACCTCTCCCCTTCCATTCCTCTAACTCATTCTACTGCTTCAGAATCCTCTCAATTCTCCCTCAGATGAATAAAGTGTACACTCATCAACATATACTCTCATATCCTCCAGGTATGCTGTCTCTTGCCTTAGCATGCCCATGTGTTTCTGGCCATTGGAGAGAAAGTTTCTCTACTGTAAGAGATAGAGTGTGTTTCCTTTGGCTCTTCCTGTACTATCCACAGTGGCTCTACACATGTGGATTCTCAATAAATGGTGATACTGGTTGCCAAATCACCAAGCAATTACCATAGCACAAAGTAGAGCCTTTATAATAATGGTCTAATATGCTGGAGCCACAGGTCCAGGGCTTTTGTTAGATAATAATAAAGCATATCATAAATTGCCACAAAGAACAGCCTCTGGTACAGAATTTTTTTTTTCCTTCCAGAAAATGCTAATTTAAGTATCTATCTTGGTCACTGTACAGCATTAGAGAGTAACATCAACAAAGATTATGCCCAGAAAAGGGGGACAGAGACAAAAACAATTGTATTTCCCCAGGGTCATCAGAATGGTTCAACATCTACCTATGAAATTGAAATCTACAAAAGTAGTTCACCTTAGTAACACTAGCAGATTATTCGGAAATTTTGTGCGGAATTATAAAACATATTCTATATTTCCATTCAAGTTGCAACTCACAAGATATCCCAGAGGGAGAATAACCCCCCAAAAGTCTAGGGTGATGTGCTGTCAGGACACCCACAGGTTCTGCTGAATCTAAACCCTTTCTCCCTCCCTCCACTGCACAGTGCTGAGTAATCAATGATGCTGCTCCAGCCCACAGCCAGGCCAATCACCTTTCATCCCACCAGAGAATCCTCTCCAGTTGGCAAAGACCATCAGAGGGAGCCCTTCCCGGTTGAAGTCCTTGATAGCCTGATAGGTCTTGAACGCCGAGTCTGGGAACCAAACCTGGCCAGCTTGCTGGATTATCTATTGGGAAAAGTTAAAGAAGAAGATACAATTAACAACACAATCCCAGGGGAATCTCTCCAAAGTGAACAAGATTTTACTGATTAAAAAGTGAAAGCTCAAAATCAAACCACATAAACAAAAACTGTTGTTCATCGAGATCATCTTTGGAGTAAAAAAGAATCCTGGATCTTTAACCTTGTTAAATACTACTCTTTTTAAGTTCTGATTACAATATAACTCTATTCAAAAGGGGGAACCAAACTGCTTAAGGACCCTTATTCTGGGCTTCTCAAAGGCAACTTTAGCTCTGAGATCACAGGAGCATGGGTGCATTCAGGGTTCTATGGCTGCATACTCAAAGGTAACTTTATTTTTTTATTTTTATTTTTTTTGAGCTGGAGTCTCACTCTGCCCAGACTGGAGTACCATAGCATGCTCATGGCCACCCCAGCGTTGATCTGCTGGGCTCCGGGGAGCCTGCCACCTCAGACTTCCAAGTAGCCGGAACTACAGGTGTACGCTACCATGCCCCGCTATTTTTAAAAAATTTTATTGTAGGACCATGTCTTGCCAAGTTGCCTGGACTGGTCTCAAACCCGCAAGCTCAGGCAATCCACTCGCTTCGGCCTCCCAAAGTGCTGGGATTACAGGCTGAGCTACCGAGCCTGGTCAAAGGCAACTTTAAATGGCTCCATTACACTACTCCTATAAACAAGTGAGTTGTACATAATCTCCAAGTCCTTCTACCTCTGGGCTTAGTACAGCTTTTTCTGTTCTGTGGTTAATCAGCAGATGCTTAATGTGACATTGCTGAATAGACACTCCTTCCTGGCTTCCCTGCCCTTCACTCTCTGAATGGTGTCAAGATGTAAAAACGTAATCTACTCTTAAAAAAAAGTTCATGCCTGGCATTAGGGAAGACTTCATCATTAATTCTAGTGGTGGCTTTTTCAGAAGTGTGCTCAGAGACTCTGGGAACAACGAGCCCTCAGTATTGTCTCATGTAAGAACATCTCCTCAACAAAAGTAGACTGTTTTCTAGCATCAACAAGATCATGGCAAAGGCCTATTTAATTTTTCAGGTCGAATTTAGCTTATAGTCCATCTAAAGTCATCTTAAAAGTGATCACATGATGGTCTGAAATCATTCACGACTGCTGCGGCCCTTCCCTCTGCTGCGGCCCTTCCCTCTGAAACTGATGGTTTGTAACACTCCTGATATAGCCGCAGGCACTGCAGCAGAAATAGCCTCCAAGCACAGGCACACAGTGTACTCGAAGTGACCTACCTTGGCTTCAGAATCCAGGTTTGCAGGATCAGCTGGGATACTTAGTTCTACTGTTCGGGTTTCCACAGCAACAACTCCCACAGGTATTCCCCCAAGCCTGATAAAAAATGAGCCATATAAGAAACTAATGCATGTCAACATTATAGCTAGTCTTTTATTTTTCAATCCTACCTCAAAACATCGGGGGAAAAATTGGAAACAAAAACAAACACAGAGAGCAAGAGGAGTTCGACTCTTCCAAGAGTTAATGTAAGATTCTATGGATTTACTATTTACTCTATAAGTATGGTGGGAAACCACCCTTAGAATCACTCCTATATTCAAATCAAGGGCTATACTAGGGGATTCTTTGCTTGTAGACTCAATGGCCTAGTACACACACACCCCTACTTCTGTGGCTGCTACATGAAATGTCTTAATTCACTCCAGAGTATCTCCTTGGTGAAGATAGTGAAAACTGGTCTGAAAGGTAATAGAAACCTGAAACCTTCAGTAACTTTTAATGAGTGCTGGCTTTGCTGAAATAGAATAGTTTTATGGACTATTAATGATGTGATTCCAGATAAGATTTGAGGATACAGTAGGTCTTACCATTGGTCATGTGGTTGGGAAATATGTAGGTGTGTTATGAAGATGATGAGAAATATGTGCCAAGAGTAGCAAAGAGGATACACAAGCCCTTAACCTTCAATGGAAAAGAGCAATGGTTCATGGATAATTTTCAGTAGTAATCTTGGTGCAATCTGTCTCAGAAATATATGTTTAATCTCAAAGCTATGTTAATTTAAAAAATAGTTTAGGAGCTCAAAGTCTCTCCATCTGTACTCCATGATGCCCTCCTTACTTAGTCCTCATAAAGACTTTCTAGGAAAAATCAGAGAATGAGAGAGAAAGTGAAAGGGAAAGCTACATACATACAGAGAGAGAGAGAGAGAGAGAGAGAGAGAGAGAGAGAGAGAGAGAGAGAGAGAGATAGGGCGAGTCCTTACTCTGGAAAATATGATTCAATCTTTATTCCCTCTATCACATTCCTTGGGGTTGGGGCTAGGATGGGTTATATAGTCTCATTCCCCACAGCATCTCCACACAAACTTTTCCATGAAGGATAGTCTTTGGTTGTTAAATTGGCTACTGGAAATGGATTCTTGTCATCACAAGAGGGCTGACAGGGGCCTGAGTGGAGACCACCCACCCCCTTGTCACTTGCCTGCACTGAATCAGAATCAAAAGCCCTCTAGACAACCAGACAACGAGCAGGAGGTACACAGGAGGGTTTAGAAATATTTCTGTTCACAATGATTAACAATCCAGCTGGAAACTTGTAATTGCAAAAGCCACCCTAAATCGGTAACTTATAACTTATATATTAGGGCTCATGTGACCTAATAAAGAACATCTTTATCCGAGTATTATAGTTATTTATTGAACTTGAAAACAGCTCAGAACAACTTCTGTTTTCTATTATACTTCATATAAATTTTATCAGGCTAGCACATGAAGATGCTACATCTTGTTTTATAGTGTGTCCCTGGACAAGGTGCCATAGAATAATAAAAGACAATTTACAGCCAATAGCACACATATTCCAAACATACATACCAAAGATGAGTTTTGGCAGCACTTACAGTAACAATCCCAGAAGAATACATTTATATTTATTTCTTGAAATGCCATTGCTTTTGAAAGAAACTAGCTCCATTTGTGTTTTATATACTTGTGAGCATGTATGTGTGTTTGGAGTAAGAAGCTCAGAACTCATCAGATGGAAAGAAAGGGAGAAGTAAGAGTGAGTGTTGTAATAAACAATGGCAGAACTAACCAAAGTCAAGCTTGACTGATCTTGGTCACAGAGCAATTCCTATTCTTCTAATCATAAGTGTAAAGTATTATTCTCTTATTTCTCATGGGTGGATCTTAAAGACCTTAACAAAGGTTTAGCTTTGTAAGGCTTAAAATTTGTCATGCTTTTTACAGACAGGAAAAGGGAAGCAGAATAGATGAGACAAATTCCCAAAAAAGCTGGTCCTAGTGTGATGTGAGGACTCTCTGACAAGCCAATAGGTCCTAGGTATGAGAGCTCTCACTCAGTGCATCCCTCACCTCCATCTTTCCAAAGACAAAGGATAATTCTCACTAGGACCAGAAGCCTGGGGTGAAGTTAAAGACTGGGAAGAAAATAGGCAGTTAGTCTCTGAGTTTCAGTCTAAGCTGACTTCAGGCCTGACTCCTATTCAGAGTCACAGTGGAAGACCTGTCTGTGGGATTTGCTAACTGATGGCTCCTTGTCACCGGTAGCATGAGGCGGGCTGACCTGCTGTACTTAGAGAACTACAAAGCCTAGAATTATTTTCAAGGCTAGAATATAAATCTCAACCCAATGTGGCATGTTTGAGAATCTTGAGCAGGTGCCACTTTTCACCAAGATAAGGAAAACTGATTGCCCCCAGAGGAAGGTGAGCTCCAGGTGCGGGTCCCTCAGCAGCATGTCTCAACAGTGCAGAACTAGATTAAGATCAGCCTTGGCAGGTGCTCGTTATAGCGAGTGCTACAGATTGTTTCGTGCAGAGCTTGCTGTTGAGTGAAGCACTTTTTAGAGTAGGTATTAAAATTTAATAGAAACTTCAATTTCTCACTTGAAAAATATGGGTATCCCAGCAATCTATTCCAGCTTATTTTATTTACTCCTGTTTCAGGTAAACTTTTTTGTTTTTTGCAATCCAGATTTGATTATAATCCAATATAGTACATTTGTCACTTAAATAATCTCAATGCCATAGAGCACTTTCCTCAGAATACACAGAGAAGAAGGCGAGTCTCTGGTCTGCGTTTTACCTACTCCTGAAAAAAAAGGTCTTTAGGGGAGGGGAAGCCATTGGTGGGCTATGGCTATTGTAGTTGGGCTTAACAGCCCCCAGAGAGTTTTTTTTTTTGTAGCATTATAAAAAGGAAATGTTATCAAAATCAGCCTTCATATTAAATGCATCATTGAAGTGACACACAAAATTTCTACTTGGGAACCAGTACTCCAGTTATGCTTCTTGGATATGGCCATAATGCGATATTCTTAAAGTTTAGACAAAGAGAACATTATTAATAAAAATCTATATAGCCAAGGCCTGTTCCTTTTATTTTTAGTTGGGATGAAAAAGAGCTTCCAAAACAAAAGAGCTCTTACCTGGCTCTACCAACCACCACAGTCTGTGCCCAGGGTTGCATAATCTCTGAGAAAGATCCATAGTCAAAAAATCCACTCAACCACTGACCTTTTTGGGCTACAGAAAGAAAAGAAAGACAACAATGAGAGAATAAAGACAGTCAATTCATTGACAATGCACTGGAACTGATTAATTTAAGGTGGTTTGGGGGATTATTTTGGGGAGTTTGTTGTTTTTAACCATATTATAATAGATGGAAGCATCAGGCAGTTGAAGGTTCATCTGCCTTCAGACATCATCTCCTATTTCATTTGCTAGTCTGCATAAAAAGAATCATTTATCAGCAAAAGCATCATTTATTGTTAAACGATGGGGTTCAGCTAGCAGAGAGTTTGCGTGCTTTTAAATAAATAACTTGGCTTTTTTCAAGACACCACAAACATTTGTCAAAAGGCAGCCAAGTCATTAAAGATGTTTCCAAAATGTCTATTTCTATTTTAGAACTTGTCTTACAATTTTGTTTGATTCTACTGATTTTCTTTTAATGGAAAGCTGAAAACAGCCAAACGATAAGTATTAATGATCAGATGAGGACTCAAATTTAGAGGGTGAAGGGATTCAGTTTCTCTGCTAGAAAAGCAACATGATAGCTGGGTGCGGTAGCTCAAGCCTGTAATCTCAGCACTTTGAGAAGTGGAGGTGAGAAGACTGCCTGAGCCCTGGGATTTGAGACCAGCCTGGGCAACTTGGTGAGACCTCATCGCTACAATAAATCATAAAAATTAGCTGGGCGTGGTGGTGCACACCTGTAGTTCCAGCTACTTAAAAGGCTGAGGAAGAAGGATTGCCTGAGCCCAGCAGGTCGAGGCTGTGGTGGCCATGAGCATGCCACTGCACTGCACTCCAGGCTGGTCGACAGAGTGAGACTCTGACTCAAAAAAAAAAGAAAAGCAACATGATATATCTACTTTATTCACAATTGATAGAATATAATCTTTCTACAAGGAAGTGCCATGATCACATACTCTTGATAGACAGTAAAGCTATAATGGTTAATATGCACACATTTAATGTCATTAGCTTCCCTTGCATACAGAATTTCCTTCACTGACAAGACACAAAACTTTCTTGTTTTAGGTAGGATCTCACTCTGTTACCCAGGCTGGAATGCAGTGGTGTGATCATAGCTCACTGCAGCCTTGAACTCCTGGGCTCAAGAAAGCTTCCCACTTCAGTCTCCTGAGTAGCTAGGTAGTTAGGACTATGGGAATAAACCACCATGCCCAGATAATTATTTTTTTGTAGAGACAGGTTTTCATTATGTTGCCCAGGCTGGTCTTGAACTTCTGGCCTTAGTCTCCCAAAGTGAAAACTTTCAACATGTTAATTAAAAAAAAACAAAAAAAAACTTTCGCTCCACAGGTATGAATGTTTGACCAAATCCCCATAAAAGCTTCTGCAAATAACTGTTTCCTAGTTTGCCCTCTCAGTTCAAGTTTCTCAGTGATTCTTCTAATTTGAACATGGCCCTCCACCCCCTAAAAAACCAAGTCCAAAACCAATTAAAAGTGGAGATCCGAGCAGGCTAACCTCTGCTGACTTAAACAAGATGGAGAGTGTTTTATCAAGACTAAACTTGTAATTACTGTGTTCTACATTTCTTGCCTCTATGGCCCCAGTGTAAAATGTGATCATCCATTTCAAAATTATCTCTCTATCGTGAGCCCAAGGCTGATCGTTTAGATTCTGGTCTCGTGTTGGGCGTCAGTTTGAAGAATATCACAGCACTATCTCTTCTAATAAATGACTTTAACTTTTCACCTAGAAGATATCTGCTTTAACTTATCACAGGGAATCATCTGCTTTCTTTAACGCTTCCACTAAATTAAAATCTGAAGCCACTCGATTTGGGAGCGAGTGTTAGCTGCACATAGACAGCAGGATGAATTACTAGGGAGTCAATGAAAAAATATTATCCAAAAAACAGAAAACTTGGTATATCACAAATTTCATTTTATTCTGTGAATCTCATCAATAATGGCCAGGATAATGCCCACCTACACACACATACTTCTGTTCACCCCACAGAAGAAGGGCTCACATTTTGATGAAGGTTCTAAACCAAATATCTAGGTCCATTTGAATATCAAAATTTTGGTTTTATATGCTTGAATCATTTTATGATTTTTACTTCAATAAGAATGACTTAAAACTACAGAATTAATTTCAAAATGGAAATGTTTTATTCTTTAAAAATGCTCATGCCTGATATGTTGTGGGAGGGGTGTGGTCACTGGCTACTATAGTTTGGCTTCAAAGTCCCTAGAGAGATCATATCCAGTTTAGACACAGATCTTAGAAGCAAGCTAAGATGGCTCTCCATATGTCCCAGGAGAACATTCACTGACTCTAGTTCTGAATGCCTAGAAGTAAAGAGGCCCACTTTGTTCCCAGAAAAATCCTGGAGTTTTAGACTGCTAGATATCTTAGGCTTATTGTTTTTATCAGTATCTCAGGCTCACAGTTCTTATCATAATCATGATATAAAAATAAGAGGTAGGGAGAAAATTACTATGATGATTTTTCTGGCTACGTAAGAAAATTATTTAGTTGTATTAAGATTAGCAAGAAAAGGTACTGAAGACTACAGGTAAAATTACAAATTAAACTTTTTTTATTGTTTTCTACAATATCTAAAGTTAGGTTACAGATGAAGCCCCCGAGCAGATCCTAAGTAATAGCTGTGTGACATTACACAAATCCCTCAATTTCTCTGAGCTTGTAAAATGGTTTTGTCTCTTTATCTATGAAAAGTAGTAAGTTCAAATAAGATATGTACATGAAAGTGCTCTATAGTCCCATCTGGATTACAGTGGATACCCACAAAGGTTTATTAAGTCTTCCTTATGAAGACCTCTTTCTCTTTCAGCAAATTCACGACTCTTAGATTTAATGGAATATCTTTTGCAATTCAATCTACTTTTATATATAGTCTTTCTTTGAAATAGTTGCAATAAGCATGCAAAAATGAACAAACGCTTCCTTACCCAAACTGAAAAAATAGATGCAAAATGTAATAGAGGGATTTGGGGCTCCACAAAAGAACCTCCTGATAAATAAGGTTTGCTGGAACAGCTAAATGCACTGACAAATGAGAAAGTACATTTGCCTTACATAGGGTTACCTCTTTTTTCTGATATTTTTAAGTTAGGTAAAATCAGCCCAAAGACAAAGGGATGTACTACATAAGCCCAATGGGAGGGCTTGTTCTACTCTGTTTATATAGAGAATTAAAAGCCATGGACAAGCTCTTCATGAATAAATTATCTTACAAAGTAACTGAAGCAGGCACCAATATCATAAAAAAAAGGGCACATGCAGGTGGGTACTCAGTAACTGCTTGCTGAGAAGTCATACCCTATATACATTTAAGGGTCTTTCAAAGACATTTTCTAAAATTGACCTGATCAATTTCTATTTGTTTATAGGGACTAGATGGTTAAAGATTCTAGTCCTACTGATTTTATGGTTTATATTGAACTGTTTTAAAGTCTTTGACCTCATTAAATAAGTTTGTTTTTGTTTTTTTAAATCGAGACAGGGTCTTGCTCTGTCACCCAGGCAAGAGTACGGTGGTATAATCAGAGCTCACTGCAGCCTTGACCTCTTAGGCTCAAGTGATCCTCCTGCCTTAGCCTCCCAAGTAGCTGGAACTACAGGTGTGCACAGCCATGTCTGGCTAATTTTTTATTTTATTTTTTATTTTATTTATTTTGAGACGAGGTCTGGCTATGTTGTCCAGGCTGTTCTCGAACTCCTGGGCTTAAGTAATCCCTCGATCGCGACCTTTCAAAGTGTGGGGATTATAGGCATGTGTCATTAGGCCTGACAATAACTGCTTTAAAATAACAGAATAAATAAAAGAAACATATTTATGACTGCACTTCTTGACTCAAAGGCTGATTTGTAAATCTCAATTCATTTATTTTTCATTTGCTCATGAAGGATTTCTCCTCTTTTTCTTCAGAGAGCTGTTTTTCAGATCTTTCTGATTTCTAGGTATTTAGCTATTTTCATAGTCACATGCTATTGTAAAAGAATTGAACAGTAATTGAAAGGAAGACTAAAAGCGTGAGAGCCAGGTACCACAGGGTCTTCAAACATATACATACTTGGGTGAGGACGGCCTGCTAGCATCCATCGAGGATCATATGGTGCCTTTGTGGGAACAAACTCGATGATTCTGTCTATGGGATCCTTAGAGTCCAGAAGAGGAACTGAACTGTGCACACTCTAAATTGGAAGCAAAAGAGCCGAGGAATTAATGACAAACAGTCCTATACTCTGACTCAGCAACTATAGCTATAGACAAAGACAGCAGAGCTCACATACAGAATTATACCCATTAGCCTCAGTCTTTAGCTAGAAGCACCCCAATTATGTGACAAGACACAATGAACATGTATGGGTCTAAAGTCTCATTTAGGAGCCTGGTATACAAAGTGGCATGTTTTGACTCCTGATTCCAGTGTGCCCATGGTTTCTGGGAAGCTCCCCTGAGGGATGGATGGCTATTAAAAAGGAGAAAAACCACAATAAGGAAGAAGCCTTAATATTTTGGGATCTGAGCCTAGAAAGCCCACGAAGGTTTCCATGGGTGGAAAACATTAGAAAGAGACCTAACTACTGAATTCCAAGGGCACTTTATTGGTCCTTCTGGGGCAGACAGACATTTAAAGGTAGAAGGCAAAAGACAGCTTTAAGAAAAAAAGAAATCAACAGCTTTTAGAGAATATTTCATTAAAAATTTCCCACCATAAAGACAAGACCTCAAACACAGAGGCAGTGAACTGTGGTGGAAATACTGGATTCTGCAGGCTATTTCAGTGCTGGGTAGAAAGGCTCACCTTAGGCATGTAAGACAGCCAGTGCAGGACAGTGAAAACCCCTTCAAAGTCATCACAAACGGTACAGTGGGTCACCCCATTGTTGTGCATGATCTGGATGCCCCCGAGCTGATTATTGGAGGTATATACTTCCCGCCCAAGAACCTAGATAAAACAGCAAGAAAAAAGACATTTGTTCTCTACAGAAATAAAAGCATAGCCTATTTCATAATTCTCACTAAAATGGGTTCTTTTCTCCACAAGACAGAGACTCCAGCTTCCATGCATTGTTCTGGGAGACTACCTGTACCTTCTTTTTTTTTTTTTTTGAGTTGGACTCTCACTCTGTTGCCCAGACTGGAGTGCAGTGGCTGCTACCAGCCACCGCAGCCTCAACCTGCTGGGCTCCAGCGATCCTTCCGCCTCAGCCTTCTGAGTAGCCGGAATTACAGGCACGCGCTACCATGCGTGGCTAATTTTTTGATTTTATTGTAGAGATGAGGTCTCGCCTGTCCAGGCGGGTCTCGATGTACCTTCTTCTAAAAAGAAAACTGAGAAAACAAAAAAAGTTTTTAACGACCACATACACTGTTGCAATTTAAAAACCAGCAAGCCTCTCTCTCTCTCTGTCTCTCTCTCTCTCTCTCTCCCTACTAGCCATAGTGGAGCAGCACACTTCCACTCAGCTGAAATTGCACTGGTGGGTGAGGCTACCTCACCATATAATGGTCTTTTCGTGTATAAACAAACCAAAACAAAGCAACATGACTATCTTTTGACAATCTTTAGTGACAAATCTCAGTTAAAGAAACTGTGGAAACCGGACTTGGTGGCTCAGCCTGTAATCCCGTGCTTTGGGAGGCTGAGGTGAGTGGATTGCCTGAGCCCGCGGGTTCGAGACCCACCCGGGCAACTTGGCGAGACCTCATCTCTACAATAAATCAAAAATTAGCCAGGCGTGGCAACGCGCGCCTGCAGTTCCAGCTACTTGGAAGGCTGAGGAGGAAGGATCGCCAGAGCCCAGCAGGTCGAGGCTGCGGTGGCCGGGAGCGGCCACTGCACTCCAGTCTGGGCGACAGAGTGAGACTCCAACTCAAAAAAAAAAAAGGAACTGTGGGAGCCGGGCTCGGTGGCTCAGCCTGTAATCCTGCACCTTTGGGAGGCCAAGGTGAGTGGACTGCCTGAGCCCGCGGGTTTGAGACTCGCCTGGGCAACTTGATGAGACCTCATCTCTACAATAAATCAAAAAATTAGCCGGGTGTGATAACGCGCGCCTGCAGTTCCAGCTACTTGGAAGGCTGAGGAGGAAGGATCGCCAGAGCCCAGCAGGTCGAGGCTGCGGTGGCCGGGAGCGGCCACTGCACTCCAGTCTGGGCGACAGAGTGAGACTCCAACTCAAAAAAAAAAAAGGAACTGTGGGAGCCGGGCTCGGTGGCTCAGCCTGTAATCCTGCACCTTTGGGAGGCCAAGGTGAGTGGACTGCCTGAGCCCGCGGGTTTGAGACTCGCCTGGGCAACTTGATGAGACCTCATCTCTACAATAAATCAAAAAATTAGCCGGGTGTGATAACGCGCGCCTGCAGTTCCAGCTACTTGGAAGGCTGAGGAGGAAGGATCGCCAGAGCCCAGCAGGTCGAGGCTGCGGTGGCCGGGAGCGGCCACTGCACTCCAGTCTGGGCGACAGAGTGAGACTCCAACTCAAAAAAAAAAAAGGAACTGTGGGAGCCGGGCTCGGTGGCTCAGCCTGTAATCCTGCACCTTTGGGAGGCCAAGGTGAGTGGACTGCCTGAGCCCGCGGGTTTGAGACTCGCCTGGGCAACTTGATGAGACCTCATCTCTACAATAAATCAAAAAATTAGCCGGGTGTGATAACGCGCGCCTGCAGTTCCAGCTACTTGGAAGGCTGAGGAGGAAGGATCGCCAGAGCCCAGCAGGTCGAGGCTGCGGTGGCCGGGAGCGGCCACTGCACTCCAGTCTGGGCGACAGAGTGAGACTCCAACTCAAAAAAAAAAAAGGAACTGTGGGAGCCGGGCTCGGTGGCTCAGCCTGTAATCCTGCACCTTTGGGAGGCCAAGGTGAGTGGACTGCCTGAGCCCGCGGGTTTGAGACTCGCCTGGGCAACTTGATGAGACCTCATCTCTACAATAAATCAAAAAATTAGCCGGGTGTGATAACGCGCGCCTGCAGTTCCAGCTACTTGGAAGGCTGAGGAGGAAGGATCGCCAGAGCCCAGCAGGTCGAGGCTGCGGTGGCCGGGAGCGGCCACTGCACTCCAGTCTGGGCGACAGAGTGAGACTCCAACTCAAAAAAAAAAAAGGAACTGTGGGAGCCGGGCTCGGTGGCTCAGCCTGTAATCCTGCACCTTTGGGAGGCCAAGGTGAGTGGACTGCCTGAGCCCGCGGGTTTGAGACTCGCCTGGGCAACTTGATGAGACCTCATCTCTACAATAAATCAAAAAATTAGCCAGGTGTGGTAGCCCTCACCTGTAGTTCCAGCTACTTGGAAGGCTGAGGTAGAAGGATCGTCGGAGCCCAGCAGGTCAAGACTGCGGTGGCCAGGAGCGGCCACTGCACTCCAATCTGGGTGACAGAGTGAGACTCCAACTCAAAAAAAAAAAAGTAACTGTGGGGTGAGGGTTTGGGTTCTTCATTTTTAGAAAGGATTATTTTTTCTTAGATTTGCTTTTTAAAATTAGTCCCCCACACACAAGCCCTAAGACTAGCAAAATCCTGAAGTAACTCATGATACAAACACGAACCCCTGACTCAAGTCCTCTGTGTACGCCGGGTGCAGGGCTCAAGCCCATTTACTCAAGCCCATTTCTCCCCATCTCCTTTGCTTCCTTCCCTTCCAAGGCTTCAGGGAATTCAGGGCTTCAATCCCCCATATATCCCTGGAGGGTTTAACCCTTATAAAGCTGAAGGCCTTCTGCAACTGGAAACCACAAAGTTTCCTTTAAAGAAGAAAAAAAGGAAGAAAAATTATTCTGGACTTGGAAATTGTAGGGTTTCTCTTTCCCTTGAAGATTGGTTAATAATTTCTTTCAGGGAGGGAGGTTTTCTGACCCACCGGATGGAAGCCAGGCAGACTGATCACTGACTATTGCAAACTGCTGAGTGTGTAGTAATTGCCAGTCATCTAGGGTAGCACTGGAGAGCTCTAAACAGTTGTACAGCACTTACTGTATTTTACCTTTTCTTTTCCCATTCCCCTCCTCCTTTAAAAAATAACGACAACACAAAATTTCTTCCTTACTAGCTTTTATTCATTTTCAGTCTCTGGGGAGAATCTAACAAGTTAAAGGCCAGCAAATTCTACCGTATATTCCCATTTTACTCCTTCTTGTTAGGAGGTTGGAAAAGTTTCCCTGAATGCTGGGTCAGCCCCTACATCAAGACCCTCCAAAAGCTGAGGAAGTTGGTAACCAAAGTAATAACTTCAGTGTGACCCAGCTGGCCTTGGTTCTATTTAACTTCAACTAGGAAGGGTGTAAAAGACTTTTCTGAAAGGAATATGGAAAGCAAAATTGCTCTCAGATTACTGTTTTCCTTGATAAGGAAGCACAGAGAACAAGCCTTTACAGGCAGCCCCAAGCTGAGCAACATGCTGGCAGCTCCTTTGAAGGATCTCCACAAACCAGGGAGACCATATCTGACCACTGGGCTCCCATCCTCCTCTCAGCCCCTCTTTAATCTCAGCCAAGCCACTGCAGCTCTTTTCTCATTCTCCTGCTGTCTCTTTCCATTTGCCCTCTCTCTGACTGATACACTGATCTCTCGGTCACTCGGCTTTCTGCTCCACTGAGTCCATATTACTAATAACACCTCCGCCACGGCCAGTTTACCTCATGAAGGCAGGAGCACATCATTACAAAATAAACTCATAACTTTGACATTCTAGCAAATACACGCCGTTTGTTATTTTTATGGCTTTAGTCTTTCTAACAGGCAGAGGGCATTACATACCTGTTTCATTTATATCTTTAAATGTGCACACATATGAACACTCACACACGCATCAGGAAACAAAACAGAACAAAAAATACAAACCAAAACAAATATCCAAAGCAGTCAGTTGATAGGGGACCCTGGTGGAGGCAGAAATCCTGTCACTCAGGGAGGCCACGCTCTGATCTGGCTCTGGTTTTATGGTCGTCATAAACCCGATGGCCCACAACTGGTCCTTCTGGGACAGACTGCCTCTCTGTTAGAAGTCATTCAGTGTGATCAGCAGTATTTTTAATTATTAAAATAAAATTGGAAAGGGGGAAAAGGAATAAAAAAGGAGACACTGTGATGATTCTGAATTATTTGATATCCACAATCTATGTCAGGAGCCAAGTACTCTTTGTTGCATAGAAGAGAGAACTGGGGCCATCTTCTGTTCAGAAATACTGTTTTCTTTCTATCTCTAGCACCTGACAATGTCTAACCACATAGAACCTTACATATCACCAAAATTAGTACTGGACTGAAGAAGAACCATGCTTAGAAAAAGGGACCGAAACAGACCAAGAGCTGTTTAGCTGTTTAAACACACCTTCGTCAGATGCCTATGACTCCTCATTTCAAAGAGGAAGAGAGCATCCAGAACCTGGCTACTCCCAGAGATGCTCTGTCATTTATCCATTCTACCCTGGATGTTTAAAAAATAGTGGGAGACAAACTTGGTAGGAGCAAGAGTTCAGTAACTTTGTGCATCTTCCTTTTACAAGCCAAATTAAAACTCAGGCTCTGATGTATTGGCAATGTTCTGAAAAGACAGCAGTATTTCTACATTTCTTCTCCTCTGAGTTCAAAAGAAACCTAACCTAGGCTCAACACAATTACGAACATTATTTCTGAGCTAAAGATATGTTTGTCATATGAGAAGATTAATTTAATTTGGAAATTAGAGAGAAAAATTATAGAATAGACTACAGTAAACAAACACCTCTCTCTTACCAGGCTTATCTTGTGAAATGGGGGATGGGGTGGGGATGGGCATAGAAACCTGCTCCACTGCCCACAAACAAATGCTAATCATCATAGACACTTAACAATCGGTGAAGGGAAAGTAGTACCCTCCGGGTCATCTTCAACAACAGCATGTTAGGAGTATGCACCAGTAGAATGAGGGTGTGCACAAAAGCACCTGATTTATAGGGGTCATTGCTGACTCAAGTGGTTTTAATGATTTCAGAATACTTCACAACAAAAGCTCCAACCAAGGAAGCAGAATCTGGGCTAGGACAAAATCCATTCTGCCTAACTCTGAAATGATCATGCTAGCACAGGTATACAGACCCTAACTGGCATCTAAAATGATGAAAAGAACAGTTTTATTTCTCAGTATGTGCCCTATCAACCTTCCACAGAAAAACTTGGGGTAAACAACTCTCATCGAGGTATTTTCATGAAGTAGGTGAGCTTCATTCAACAGTCTTTTAAACTTTGACATATGCATGTCTATATTAGTCAAGTTGCTTGCCAAGTTTCAGTTCCCAAATATATTTCTATTATGTTTTCTACTTATGATATAAATTTTAATTTATCTGCTCAACAAGAATCAATAACCATTTGAAACAGGAGCCATTTGAACACAGGTGATTTTCCTGAGATCCCACTTTTTGTCCTCCAGGTCTAAGAGGAGAAGCAGTACCATAAAATATGAGAAACAGGCACCACTTGGGGTCCTCTACTGAAGAGTGCCCATGCTAACAGAACTGAATAAGGGCTGAATCTGAGAAGAAAGTGAATCTTCACCCACTCTCAATATAAATATACACCTCATCCAGCACTTCATTCATTGTTGCTGGCAGACCCAAGAATTAAGGGCACCATAAAATCCAGTGGTTAGCAGAGACACAATTGTTAAAAGTTCCACCAAAGATGCTACATAGCTTTTAGAAATGTTGAGATACATAAGAAGTTCAAATGAATGCAGTCATACATACATGCTAAGGCCTCTGCTGCTGTTGCTGCTTATCTAGAGACACTGCAGACAGCTCAGGTTTACCACAGTTGACAGGCAATGAAAACAGTCTAATATACCGCCTGCTCTCTCCCTTAAATCCCTTTTTGGAGATCGAGATAAACACGTTCTTCCTTTCCCCAGCGCTCCAGATGTTTGACTGAAGTGGCAAAGCATTGTGAGGTTTTGTGCAAATGAAATCACTATGTAATACTGAATGAGTATAGTATTTACTTGTCAGGATATTTGTCAGCACAGGCATTGAGATTTCCAAGTTTCATAGATGCAACTTAGCTCAATTTTTTTAAAAATTGCTTTTGTCTGGATACACATTATGTTGGGGACCCTTAGACATATAGGCAAATATTTGCAATCATGTGCTGAAGATGTGAAAAATTATGATGCATATCAACGATGGAATAAAAGATGAAATCTACTGCTGCTTTCCCCCGTTTATCCAGGCTTTCCTCCCTTTTTAAACAATCCTCGGTTGGCCAGAGCATCTTCTATTTAGAGAAGCAAAGAGTATAAAATTCCTCCTGCATTTAAGAATTAGGCTACACAAGCTGAATCCTTGCTGCAATCCTCTGTCTCATTAGGACTTTCCATTCTCAAGAGGATTTGAGGAGGGGTTTTGTAAATGTACTGAGCAATTGTCATCACTGGACTTCATCCATGATTCTAGATATTAAAATCGCTCTGGGATCTGTCAGATTATTGATAAAGGATTGGCTAAAGCAGAAAGAGAGAACAGATATGAGAAAGAATAAGTGGGAGAAGGGAAAAAGTGGTAAAACAGGGACAAAAGAAAGGGGGAGGAATGAAAGACAGGAAAAGGGAGGGGGAGAGAAAAGAGAACAGGGAAGAAAAAAATGCAATAGCTTATCTATTCAGTGCTGCTAACATCCTCTTCCCTGACCTGAGAGGACTACATTTTTAAAAGCTGACAAGTAATTCAATCTCCAATTAACAATTTTAAGTGGTGCTGCACATATAACTGTGTAAATGTTTCTCTAGGAATATTTCCAAGGGTGAATGGAATTAAATCTCTAGGAAGACAGAACTAGTGCCTATGTGATCAAGAATATTTGGGGATTCCAAAATACAGTTTTTTAATACACAGCCACATGGTTATAACTTCTTTTCCCCACCTTTATTGCCACTACTATCACTGGAGTGCTGGCTGGCAGCTGAAAGAGTAGGATTGGGGTTCAGTGACATACTGCAGGGAAAGGAGGGAAAAGCCTCTGACTTGAGCCACCTTGGATTCAAGACTACAAGACCCAAAGCCTCTCTACAAGCAGCAAATTATGAAGTGATCGGGTTTGCTGAAGGATAAACTGGGACAAAGAAGCTGTACTATCAGTGGTAGGAAAAGAAAAGGTATTTAGCCCTAAAGTGACTGCAATACAGGCCAGAAATAATACTGGAAGACCTCTTTTTACTGATGTGCAGGGGCTAACTGGAGAACAGAGAAATGAATTAGATGG
The DNA here is from genome assembly GCF_000164805.1 of Carlito syrichta. Taxonomy (NCBI): domain Eukaryota; kingdom Metazoa; phylum Chordata; class Mammalia; order Primates; family Tarsiidae; genus Carlito; species Carlito syrichta. The sequence continues at coordinate 516,402 of NW_007253296.1, forward strand.
CAGAAAGACGATAAGGATTTGAAGGTGGAGTGGATGAGGAGCAGACTCATTTTTAATGTAAAGAAATACAGAAGAGCCACATGATAGTTTGCTTGTCAAAAGTATGAGAAAAAGGGTAGGTTTCTGGAGAGAAAGCTGATTGACAAAAGAAATCACTCATGCCAGGGATCCACCAACTACTTATTTAGGTAGGGACTTGAGAGTACTGACAATAATTAATTCCAAATGTGAAAAATTTTTAAATTTTAAATAAAGCCTGCTTTATTGAGGTATAATTTGTATATAGCAAAATTGTCCATTGCAAGGTGTGCAATTCTATGAACTTTGACAAGCACATATAGTCATATAACCACCACCACAATCAAGATATAGAGCATTTTCATCTTTCCAAAAAGTTTTCTCACTCTCCATTGTAATTAGTCCCCTACTGTCACTACTAACAACCACTGATCTGCTTTCTGTACTGATAGTGCTGCCTTTTCTAGAATGTTATATAAATGGAGTCATACAGCTTCTTTCAGTTAGTGTATTACATCTGAGCCTCATTCATGCTAATGCAGGTATCAGTAGTTCTTTTTAATTGCTGAGTAGTATTCCATTTTATGGAAGTACTACAACTCAATCATCTGTTTGCCTATTGGCAGACATATGGGTTGTTTTCAGTTTTGGGAGATTATGAAAAAAGCTGCTATAGACATTTGTGTCCAGGTTTTTGGCATGGATATGTATTTTTGCATCTCTACTGAGTAAATACCTAGGTTTGGGATTGTTAGGTTATATGGTAAGTGTATAGCTAACTTTACATAATATATTTTTTAAAACCCAACCTTTTTCTTTTCTTTTAAATTCTTCTCAGAGATAAACTTACTCATTAAACCCAGCCTTGGCCGGGCTCGATGGCTCAGCCTGTAATCCCGCGCTTTGGGAGGCCGAGGAGAGTGGATTGCCTGAGCCTGCGGGTTCGAGACCCGCCTGGGCAACTTGGAGAGACCTCATCTCAACAATAAATCAAAAAATTAGCTGGGCGTGGTAGCGCGCGCCTGTAGTTCCAGCTACTTGGAAGGCTGAGCAGAAGGATCGCTGGAGCCCAGCAGGTCGAGGCTGCAGTGGCCGGGAGCGTGCCACTGCACTTCAGTCTGGGCTACAGAGTGAGACTTCAACTAAAAAAAAAACACAAAAAAACCCGTCCTTTTTCAAAGTGGCTGTACCGTTTGGTATTTCTACCAATATTGTATGAGAGTTCCAGTTGTCCTGAATCTTCATCAACAGTTAGTATTTGTCAGCTGAACATTAAAAAAAAGTTTTTTTGTGATGTCTACCTGTGGTTTCAATTTGCATTTCCCTAATGACTCATGATAAGCATCTTTTCATATGCTTATTTACTATCTTATACCTTCTTTGGTAAAGTGTCTGTTCAAATTTCTTGCTCACATTTTTAATTACTGGGTTATTGGGTTATGAGAATTTTTAATATATTCTGGATATGTCTTTTATCAGATATGTGTTTTCTAAAGATTGAAAAAAAAATTCAAATCCCTATTTGTAGGCCAGGTGTGGTGGTTCATGTCTGAAATCCCAGCACTTTGAGAGGCTGAGGCGGGAAGATTGCTTGAGTCCAGGAGTTTGCATGGGCAACACAGGGAGACCTCATCTCTACAAAAATAAAAAAAATAAGCCAGGTTTGGAGGCACATGACTGTAGTCCCAGCTACTCAGAAGGCTGAGGTAGAAGGATTACCTGAGCCCATGAGCCCAAGACTGAAGTGAGCTGTGATTCAGGTTACTGCACTCAAGCCTGGGTGACAGAGTGAGACCCCTGACCCCTACTGAAAAAAAATTCTGTTTGTCAGTAATCCCCTACTGATTTTTTCTGAATAGGCTGGTGTTGGGTGCAGACAGCTATGTGACTGACTGCCAAGCCCACGGAGGGCCAGACTCCAGAGTCTGGTGCATGCTGGGGCTGGTTTCTGGGTCGAGTTGCACTGACTCATTACTTTTGTGGCCTTTTGGCTTGTTTTCTCATTGACACCTGGTGGGCAGCAATTTTATTTTTTCCCTTAGAATACATCAAAAACCTATTACTATATTTCAGCCTAAATTTTAAGCTCCATGTAGGCAGGAATCTTCTTTGTATCTCCACAGCAAAAACAGTTTGACACCTAACTGATAAGCAAAACATGCATGTGAACTACCAGAGTTCTTACTGTTTTATAAAAACTCAACTTTGATTTATAGTTTCAGCAGGCTGAACTACTATAAACAAAATAAATTTTTCTTATTAATAGTATAATGTATAGCATCTTTCTGAAACAGAACAAGTAGTTTAGTTTTCCTACCTTTGTAGTTTTCCCCAGTGTAGATGTTTTCCCTCACCTTTCAAAATTCTTTATCTTGTCTAAGATTAAACAAGTAATTTTATATACTATAAAGTATTACTATATTAGGGTTGCTCTACTGAGGTACATAAACCTGCTTTCTGTGTTGAGAAAAGGCATACATTATCAATGGGTCAGACTGAAAATGAAGACACTCAAAAGTTGATTACATGTTCCAATGGTCTTGACTTATATTTGCATCTTATGCTGTTAGTTAAATTTGGATGGCTTCTTTTCCTTAGTAACACTGATTTCTCAATTTCTCAGATGTGCATACTATTTTGAAAGGCTTAAATCCCAGATACTGAGATAGTATTAAAATTAGGAATCAGTTAAAAATCAACCAGAAAAACTTGCAGCCCGAGCATGGTACTCTGTAGTTCAATCTAAAAAGCTCTTAAGGCTTCTCCTTTCATAATTCAACACTCCTGCCTGTGTACATTAGCTGATTAGACTTTGTGATGATGGCCACTCTGAATGAGAGGGAACATAGCTAGATTTGGATCCATGCACAGGGGACATTCCCTAGAATGATGAACAACCACGAATCAGGTTTCTAAACAGTCTTATTTCCTATGTCTTTATCATATCCACACAGTAGTCTGTGCACAGAGCCCAGGTCTGTCTTCCTCCTAGAAAAAGTGGAGTCCTTGCATTTCTAATCTACCAAGGCATGCAGTTCTTGCACTTTTAATTTATGAGTGTTGGGGGGGACCTCTCTGACTTGGGAACATATTGGCTCGGTCTAATGCTTGGAGATTATTAAACTTGGAGCTATGCTCCACTATCAAGTCTACAGATCTTTTATTTAGAAGATATGGTGCTCTAAATGCACAAAGAGCTCCCTGTCACCTTCACATTAAAGCCCCTAGTGCCTGGTAAATGGAATTATATAGCTGTCATCTCCTTTCCCCAAAGTTTTAAGAGTACAATGGGCTCATTTTTTCACACTCCATCCCAGCTTCAGAACTAAGAGACCTACTTTGTATTGATTTAAGATCTCAGAAATAAATAAACCTGCTTCACCGCTGTGATTCACAACAAATTCATGATACACTATTGCATGATATATTTCAAGCTCTGGCTCTGGCTCTCTTTTTCCTCTGGTGAGTGATGGGGGAGGTGGGAGGTGGTAGGGAGCTGCAAAGCTGACAGTCTGATGGTTATTGGAGATGGTTGCTGACTGCAAATCCAAGAACAGACACTGTTGGAGGAGTATGAAATTTTTTAAAACTAGGGGCAAGGGCGAGAAGCTAATTTACTTGGGTTTCAGACTGGGGTTGGGGTGGAAGAAAGGATAAAGGGAGGAAAGGAGGCAGACAGAGCAGCAAAGCTTCAAGAGAACACACTGCAAAGACAGAGCTATGAATGTGTGTAGAAAGAGAGAAAGGTGAAGAAATTCCAACATATGAAGGTGTAACATATGACTGACTGGAAAATGAAGAAGATGAATAAACTACTCTGCCTAAGGGACCATGCACACCAACTTAAGTGGGGCCCTTGCTGGAGTTCAGGGGCAATGTTTTAGTAGGGAAGGAAGTACAGAGTCTCTACATGCCAGCACATGAGAAGTAGAGGAATTTCTTCATTCTAATACTCAGGAAGCATCAGAATCCTGGAGGTTGAAATGGACAATCTGGAGATAGGCATAAAACAGGTCCACATAGATAAAATGAGCCAGAGACTGACTGCTCACTGAAGTGAGAGAGTAATAAATCCTAGCAGCTTAGCTTTTGTTTGTGTGCCTTTAGGGCTTTGATACCTCAGTCTACATCACCTTTTTCTGATTTCACCAAACCTTGGACTCAATGAGTTTTAGCTGGAATCTACAAATATAGCATCCAAAAGGACCTAGCTTCCAACAACGTATTAGGATCCTGACTTTCAATAGGCGAATGATGACAAAGCAGGAGATAACTGGGCTCCAGAAGGATTGTGTGACACTGTGCAGGAGACCCCTAAGGTTTCATAGAGTACTTCAAAGTGGAATTAAGTTTCAACTGTTTCTCTTGTAATTACTATTATTTAATTTTTTTTTTTTTTTTTTGAGTTGGAGTCTCACTCTGTTGCCTAGACTAGAGTGCAGTGGCCGCTCTCAGTCACCGCAGCCTCGACCTGCTGGGCTCCGGCAATCCTTCTGCCTCAGCCTTCTGAGTAGTCGAATTACAGGCATGTGCTACCACGCCCAGCTAATTTATTTTATTTTATTTTATTGTAGAGATGAGGTCTTGCCTGCCCAGGCGGGTCTCAAACCCGCGGGCTCAGGCAATCCACTCACCTCGGCCTCCCAAAGGCATGGGATTACAGGCTGAGCCACCGAGCCTGGCCCATATTTTTAACTGGCAAAGTAATTTATGAATCCAATTTCTTTTCTAACTTGGAACAGCATTTTCATCTTCATTACATTTGTTCTTGAGACAAGACCAGACTTTGAACACAAAAGTACACGAGAAAGATTTTAGTTCCATCCAATTTCCCATAGGTCATACCATAAAACTGGGAGTTTCTTTGTTAATTCTGAATACTATTTTTTAGAGCAGTTTATTTATATAGAAAAACAGACTTTAGCGAACTTTACATAGATGAATGGAATGGCTCCAAAAGTACTGAGTTCCCCCCTCAGTTGAATTTTTCAAGGATAATTGAAGGACTATTTGGCAATGGTGGCAATATTTGGCAGGAAATTTAAGCAATGGTTGGATGCTTGAACTTTTGAAGATTTTTGCACTCCCAACAATTATAATTCTAGTCACTTGTGATTGTGAACAACAGAGCATTTGCTTTTCTGTAATCTGGGTATGAAACAAAATAAACAATTCTTAAATCATTATGCTCTATAACTTCCATGATTAGTCTAATACATAACAATTTTATGTTTCACTAATATGTAATCTCACTAATATATAATAAACTAATAAGTAAAAACCTTTTTTATTCCATTCCCCCAGTCTATCCTCTCCCTGCCCCAGCCTAACATGGTTCCCTGGCTACAGATCAATATGCATCTTCATAGCATCACAGAATACTAGAAAGTAAAGATAATTTAAGATTAAGAGATCACCGGGCTCAGTGGCTCAGCCTGTAATCCCGCGCCTTTGGGAGGCTGAGGTGAGTGGATTGCCTGAGCCCGCGGGTTCGAGACCCACCTGGGCAACGAGACCTCATCTCTACAATAAAAATCAAAAAATCATCTGGGCGTGGTAGTGCATGCCTGTAATTCCGGCTACTCGGAAGGCTAGGCGGAAGGATCGCCGGTGCCCAGCAGGCGAGGCTGCGGTGGCCGGGAGCAGCCACTGCACTCCAGTCTGGGCAACAGAGTGAAACTCCAACTCAAAAAAAGAAAGATTAAGAGATCATCTGATTTTCTGCTTTAAGGTGGGAAATGTATTAATCCTCCCATTTTACAAAGAAGAAACTGAAATCCAAATAGATTAAAGCCCAAAGTTGCTTGCCTATTAACAGGCAGAGAGGAGATTGATCAAAGGGTTTTTTTTAAATCTAAAGGTTCAGTAACTCCAAAGAGTTTGAACACATTTATACTAGATTGTCAAACATAATAATTCCTGAGTATTCAATGCCTCAAGCAGAGTTTCAGAGCTTTCACTTTATCTAGAAAGCTCTAGACTGGTATTTGTTGTAGGTTCTCCCCAAATTCTTAGTCTCTAAGCCACCATACATGCATGGGCCCTCTTAGAGAGCCAGAGGCAACTTTGTTATGAAATTCTGCCTGGCAATTCCACTCAGATCTTCAAACCAGAGCACTCAGGATGAGGCTGCTGACAGCTCATTAAGGCTAACAGAGTCAGACATAAACTCATACAGTTTTCTACCAAACCTGAGGAATGTCAAATAAAAAACAAAACAATCCCCCAAGATGAGGCCAGATTTACCCATATTTTGTGCATGTGTATGGAGGGAGGGCTTGAAAACCCTTGTAAGGAGATCTGCCCATTGAGCCATCCTTTCTGAGAACTCATTCATTAATGCTAAAGCGTGGATTACTGAGAGGAAGCTAAAATGCCCTATTTAGAAAGGGGAGTGATCCCATCTGGAGCTACTGGAGTACAGGGACTGTCTATTGTGAAAATAGGTAGTTAGGGACTTTTAAAAATGCAAATTGCTGAACTGATCCTTAGTGTGATTATGGGCTATTGTATCAACAAGTCCTTGGGGACTCTTGTAGACAGATGACTGACATATATACTACCCTATCATGACCGAATATGGTGCCTCTCACATTAATGGCTTTCCAAAGTGTGTTGATTGTCTTTAGATAACATCTATTGGGAAAGTCAATATATGAATGTACTGCCACGTGAGGACTATCACCTAACATTTTCTTGAAGGAGTTTTTGCCTTCAAAGAATCAGAAAGTATAGAGAATATTATGTTTGTATTTCCTTTTCAGAGCCCGAATGAGAAAGGACCCTAAATGCACCTTAGAGAAGATTACAGCAGTGTCAGTGTTTTGACTGTATTAACTTTTTAAATTTTCACAGCGACCCTAGTACATAGGTACTATTATTATCCCACATTTTACAGTTAATGAAACTAAACTGCCCAAAGTCACACAACAAGTAGATGTTAAAGTCAAGACTTAAATGTGGGCTCTAGAGTCCATGCTCTTAGCTTTTTTTTTTTTTTGAGTTGGAGTCTCACTCTGTCGCCCAGACTGGAGTGCAGTGGCATGCTCCTGGCCACCGCAGCCTCGACCTGCTGGGCTCTGGCGATCCTTCCACCGCAGCTTTCCAAGTAGCTGGAGTTAAAGGCGTGTGCTACCACGCCTGGCTAATGTTTTTGATTTATTGTAGAGATGAGGTCTCACCAAGTTGCCCAGGTGGGTATCGAACCTGTGGGCTCAGGCAATTCACTCACTCCCAAAGCGTGGGATTATAGGCTGAGCCCAGCCTCTTAACTTCTTTATGTGCAGGTTATAATGTTGCCTGCCTCACAGTGAGGGCTAAATAATGTCTCCTTCCCTTTTAGAGCCTCCATGACTCTCATTTTGTATCAGAGTTAGGGGTGAGCATGGAGACTATAGTGTGGACAAGTCTTGCTCATGAGAGGAACTCTGGTATCATGCCTAAGAGTCACCTGAGACAACTTCACATTTTATATTGCATAGCTGCAGAAAACAACAATAACAAAACCCCCATAAACATATATATATCTATGAAAACTGAGATCCACAGAGAAATGTCACTTACTTGTACCAAGTAAGTCTCAAAAGCAAGATTAGCAGAATTAGGCCCCTATAGGACTAATAGCCTTAGCCACATCCATCATATAATTTCTTTTTTCTTGGCAAATTCAGTGGAAACAGGAACCTGATCAGAACGAATGAGAGTATGGAATTTTTTCTTTTTTTTTTGTAAAGAGAAGCAGAGCTTTAAAATATTTACCACAAGGAAGTCACATATTACTGTCCACTGTCTGGCAAATCTATTATTTTTGTTTCTCTCTGCTTTTCCCCTTCCCTTCTCATCCTCCCCAAAACCCCATCATTGATGTGACTTCGCATGGTTCAATTTGAAGAGAAAGGGTTGACACTCCACATATCATACTCCCATAATGCAGGTCTTACCTGCATAAGCCTTACCTGCACAGGCAATCACTGTTCAGAGGACAACCATAAATAGCATATTCTGATTTCTCTGTCTACTGAGTGGGCTCTCATCAAGTCTGGGGCAACAGACAAGAGCTAGTAGGCTCCAGTCTACATCACTATTGCCTTGCAATACTAGGACCTTCTAGCCTATTTACCACCTAATGCTACGTTAAATACACCAAACAGAAACCAAGTGGAAGAATGGTGGGGGAGGGAAAGTAAGTATAAACATTACTGGAGACATTCAAGAGGCACCTTCACTTAGAAGGTAGAGTTTATGACTCTACAAATCATCTTTGCTTCTTAAGGGACTATCTTACCAGTTCTCCAAATGCACAGTTACTGCTTTTGCCAGGCCAGCATGACTCCCTTTAAGCAGAGTAATTTGCCACATTCATCAGGTTTGCCCTTTCCACTCAATGAGGAATACTGAGGAATCTGCCACTTATAGCCTAAAGTTCCTGGAGTTAGGAACCTATGATCTACTGCCTTGAGTGACATCTTATTTATGTCATAATTCTTATAACATTTGGCCAAAAAGGAAAAGGTCAAGACCACCTTCTTTTCCTAGGTATATGGTATAAGCAGAGAGGACTAAGCTTTCCTCAATGAAACTTAGGGACATGGAAGTTCTGACCCAGATCTAGTTTCTGTCAATGGAACTAAGTTACATCCCCTCCTACTGTTTTAGCTTTCCTGGTTGTGAAATATGGCCGTGATACCAATAGTCTCCTCCAGAAGATAACAAGAAACCAGACAGAAATTCTTGATTTTGAATTTCAAATAAAGTCACTTGGGCTGCCTCTAATTACCAGCCCATTGCCTTTAAAAACTTGAAATGTCAAATCTGCTTCTGCAACACTCAAGAAAATTCAGATACTGTATCTCTCCTCAACTTGGTAATATTTTACAAATAATTGCAGGCAAAAAAGCAAGACAGAAATGGAAAAAAAATACACAAATACTGAGATCACAAGGGGAAAGGTATAAAAATACAAATGTGGAAAGCACTTTCTGGTTTTGGAACAAAAGACAGTGGCAAAAGAGGGTGTCCATGAATAAAATGTGTAAGTATACAGGGAAACCACTGAAAGTAAAAAAGAAAACAGGAAGCTGCCAGAAAATTTATATTCTATGTACAGGTTACTATTGTTGACTACAAAATGAAATCCTTTAAAAAGTAAGAGTCATGGGAGGCAAAAGGTAGGAAAGTGTAAACTAATTAAAAACAGGCTAACAGCAGCAACATCATGTGTTATGCTGAGATGGAGTATAGCCATAAAAGCCTGATGTGCACATGCAATGTATTAAGTTGAAAATGTGTGTCTCTTCAGCTTCCTATCTATTAAAGGAACAAACAATTTACATGTTGCTGCATTATGGGAGTATGATATGTGGAGTGTCAACCCTTTCTCTTCAAATTGAACCACGTGAAGTCAAATCAATGATGGGGTTTGGGGAGGAGGGTGGGGAGAGAAGGGGAAAAGCAGGGAGAAACAAAGTTTTTAAAAAAATCTCTGCCTCAGCAAAAGTTTTCATTAAAATTTTAGACAAATGATCCCTGTGTCCTTCTCCCTTGCTGCCTGGGGCTCCATGCTATTTCTATGCAAATAACAACCTCGTGGTTTATATCTTATTATTTCCACCGGAGCTGCAGCGACATGACCTGAGACGTGTAAGAGGTTGGGGGGAGGGAGGTGGAGAGGAGAAAGAGAGAGAAAGAGAGAGAAGAAAGGGGGGGAGAGAGAGAGAGAGATGGAGTGGGTGTTCACTCACGTGTGAAAAAATATTGTCAGGAGTGAGCGTCAAGAACAAAAAAAAATTGCAGGGATAACGTGTTTATTTCAGTCCCCCCACCCCCAGTCACCCCCACCCCTTGCAAACCAGCACCTTTTAAAATTCATTGGGCATCAGGCGATCATGCACAATCCATCTGCTTTCACTTTATCATTTGCATTTCATGCCTCCTGGCTTTTGATGTGCTGATACTTTGATGCAGTCAGGAGACGCGCATTATCATTATTTCAATTTTCAAAGGGGTCAACGGGATCGGCACTTGCACACACAAGATTTTTTTCCCCTACAACCTCTGTACACTCCCTCTTCTTATTCTTCGCCCCAATGTTTAACATAAAGGATGAAGACTCAAAAAGGCAGGGGTTAAATGTTTACAGTCTGAGACCATATATAAGCGTGCATATAACATCTACATTTTCACTTTACAAAGGTACACACTATGAGCAAAATGACCAAGGCTTAAGAAAGGAGGCTCTATAGTGTTTCAAACATACAAAGATTTTCTCACACATGGACACTCAGGGAGGTACACAGACAGAGAAAGAGAAGGCTCTATAAGCAAGACACAGACACAAAGAGACAGATCAGCGCTCACAAAGAAAGAAACATGCACTCAGAGTGACTTGCACAACCCAGAGTGTGTAAGACGGAGAGAAACCAACTGAAAGAAAAGCAAAGAGAGATGCAGAAAGTCACCAGTACACACAAAGACAACATGCACAAGGAGTGAGTCAGAGGAAGCCATCTATCTGAGCATGGTATATCCTGGATAGTTTCCTTTTTCATACCTGATAAGCAAAGGGGCTGATAGGACATTCTTAACGAATTTGCATGAAACCAGGTGTCTTCAGCAGCACGGCTCTGTACTTAAGAGGTGCTGACATGAAGATAGTGAAGCAGGCAGAGCAAGATTAGGTAACCTCTATAACTGATCACTCCCTTCAGCTGAAAACGATCATGTCCTTCTGGAAGTGAGCATTGTTTGGTAAGTTAAAGTATAGCTTTGTTTGTCTTTCCCCTGTAGCTAGACTTTTCCTTTAACAAGCAGCCCTGTAAGCTAGGAAGAAGGTGAAAATAATGAATTTGAGCAGAAAATTCAACTAGATTTTTTAAAAATTCCTAATGCTTTCATTATACCACAAATGAAATTCAACTAGCAGGTTTTCAAGTAAAAATAAACAAATAAAAATAGCAACAACAAAATCCCCAACATTTGCTTTTTGTAATATTCTTTAGATATAGTATTGGGGGAAGAATGCAGTGTAACAAGACACATTTCAGAAATTAGCTCTCTGTCCAGGTATGGGAAACAACATGGAGATATAGGTATCTTTTAAAATTCTGTCCTCATAGCTAATGCCTAAAATTCTCTTCAACATTCATCAATATCTCCTTCTAAGAAGGTATCCAAAAGAGCAACTAAAAAATTTTAAGACTCTCAGCAGCTTCTCCTGCTGCAATAATAATCTTCAGTAGCGATAGTTCACAATCTTTATTTCTAGGCTACTCTCCAAAAAGGGAGGAGGACAGTAGTTAGCGATATGCTGCTTTTCCTTGGAGAGAAAAGCAAACCTAGGGAGGAATACAGAGCTTATATGAAAACAGAGAGTAGACCAATCACATCAAATGATTCTTCTAATTTCTGATATCCCCATAATATAATTGAACCAATGAAAGTATCAACTTTTTCTAAATAGGAATGATGGGATAGAATATTTAATCCTTATCCTTCCATTGAAAGTCAAGACTTGATAAAAAGTTCCTCCAAGTCTAGTAAACAAAATATTCAATACAGTTTAGTATGTGTAGTAACTCCATAAGCTCAATTACCAAGCCATGTAAGAGACAGGAAAGGGGAATTGAAATTTTAATGAGGTCCAGAAAGTTTTGTCAAGAACCAAGGTCTTTTTTTTTTTTTTAAAAAGAGATGAAGTATCACTATGTTGCTCAGGCTGGCCTCTCCTGGACTCAAGTAATCCTCCTGCCTCAGCCTTCTGAGAAGCTGGGATTACAGACACATCAGCTGAACTAGGTACTCTTACTTGTGTTTTCTCAATTGATCTCTACATTATTTAAAGGTATAGATTTTTTCCCTTTGACATATAAGAAAGCTGAGGAGCTGAAAGGTTATTATCAGTGTACAAGGGCAGTCAGTCCCATACTACTCCCATATATATTTTTGGCCCTAGAAAGACAATAATTTTCCTCTGCCTGCAAAGAAGTCATTCTTTATATATTCAGGCATTCTTAGTAGTTTTCACTCTTAAAAGCAGTAACTTCACCATCCATTTTTCCCCTTTGGAAAAGCCCCTGTGAACCTGGATTAAAAAGGCACAACCCTTTCTTTGGAAGAGAAAATAAATCCCTGTCATACTCTTTTCCCCAGAAATCAATCCATGCTTCCCACTCACCCATCTTGCCACTCAATATTTACCAAGTATTTCTTCTATGTACAAGAGACCACCAAAAGTGTCTCTTGGAAAGGTGTATTCACAGATTTCTCAAAACATTAAGATTCAATATCCTCAACACCCAGGCCAGTACCTAATTCATGAGGTAGACATAAAATGGGAATGAATACAACTAGAATCAGAGATAGCACCATGTATGCAAACAGATCTCCTCACATTCCTTACTAATAGACTGTGAAAAAGGGAAGGGGGTGGGTGGGACAGAACAGAAACATTCAATTAATTCTCAGTTTTTCTAGAAAGACACCAGAAAATGTAAGCTCCTTGGATCAGGGGTTTTATATGGTTTGTTCACTAACACCTACACACGGCTTGGAACACTGTCTGGCACACAGTAAGTACTTGAAATGTTTGTTAAATGAAATAAACGAATGAAAAGGCAAGCAAGTCAATGGGCAGAAAAGACGGAGAAGAGACAAGACAGACTGAGGAAGGCATGTATGAATGGCTTCCCTCCAATCAGGATTTTGAATTAGAATTCACCATAACCTTCAACCAGCTTCACATACTATTCCCAAGCCCTGGAAACTTACTTTGTTGAGGGCCCCAGCTCCTGTTAGAATTAAGTGAGAATTCTCAACCTGGATGGTTCTCTGTCCTAGCCGGACAAGGTAAGCCCCAATCCCAATAGCCCGGCATGTCACCTAAAAAAAGAATAAATTCTACATGTCACATATTTATGTCCTCTCCCAGCTGTAAGAACTAAGGTACAGGTAAGTAAAATTCACATTAGCAGAAATAAATATTGCTTTTTTAAAAAAGTCTGTTTGGTTGATAACAATACAACAATTTCCTGGTCAAAGAAAAGAATACGCAAAGACTCAAAATTCATTTAATGACTCAGGTGTTACACAAAGGATCACAGACCCCTTACTTCTCCTAAACTTTTGCTTGGTATCCCACCAGAAGTGTAACAAGGAAAGTAGTCAGAAGAGGAAATTAAGCTGTTAAAAGTCTGGTAGAATATTTAGAGAAACTAAAGGCTAAAATGAAGTACTAGATTTATTTGAGGAATTCAGCTATTTATATTATTGTATCTTATTGTTATCATACATGATTAAAATAAAATTATAGATACACAATTTTCAATAAATGCTCTTATTTTTGTCTGAATAGCAGTGATGCGGACAAAAATAAACCTAGTCACACAACCAGCTTTTCAAAAATTGCACATTCTAGGAAGATTTACCAGGCTGATGGTGATGATCTCATCATAGGCCAGTGAGGATTCTCCAGCAATCATTCCAGAACCTCGAAGGTTCTCTGCTCCAAGTCCTTCTTCTTTCCCAATAATATCTGTTATCTTGTACCTAGTGGATATAGTCATGCCAAATTATAAAGGTTAAACACAGTAACAACTAAATCCATTAAAAGAATAATTACCGTTAAAAGGCTGCTAAAAGCACATTGATGGCCTATGTTTAACACCAAGGATTTACACTCTTACTTATATACGCCTCATTCATATGCCCTTCCTTCTTAGTTTAGTACCTATTTTACCTGGAAGCAATGTGCTATAATAGAAATAACAAAATCTGGAATTAAACAGATAGATTTAAATCCTTACTCTGATACATGCAGCAGTGTGACTCGGGATAATAGTAACTTTTATAAAGTAGAGGTAATAATATCTACCTCTAAGGGTTGATATGAGAGTTAAATGAAAGCAAAAGGAGAAGGTTTGACACACAGATGAGTCTCAGATTTTAAGTGTCCTCTCTTACTTTCTAGAACAAGTTTCTTAAAAGCAAGGTCAATGTATATCTATAATAAGCAAAAGGCAATAAATCAACAATTTTAGACAGTTTTGCATAGGAACAAAAAATCCAAACAGAGGGGTCGTGAGAATGCTCAGCCTAGTTTCTCAAGTCAAAATCTTCTCCATATCCAAGACAAAGATGAAGGAAAAGGTCAGAACAGGGAACTCCCATTCCTGCTCCTTCATAAATATCAAGTGTATACATGAGGGTCATTGGATATAGTACTCTGGAGGGGCAGGTGGAATGTACGTAAAAGTGAAATGCTGACCAAGTTGTTCAGAAAGCATCCTGTGGATCTAGTGGGAGTCACTCATCTGTCTTCCTGGTAGGGGATTAGGAGTGATAGCTGATAATGGGAAATGGAAGATGGGGAATGCAAGTAATAAAAGAAAGGAAAAATAAAAGTTGGAAGTAGAGATGGGCACATGTTATTTACTGTTGTATGTGTACCCAGAAGGCTTGGCACTGGGCATAATTTTATAAATTGAAATAATAAATAAGTATCCCATAGTGGCTCTTAAACTACAGTCCCCAATCCCCATATTTCTCTGATCCCTTCTTTATTTCCAGCTCTCCATCAATTCATTTTCTTTGCCCTTGCTGTTGGTCTGTGACTTTGCATCTCTGCTTCCTAGATTCTGCTGCCTTTCTATTTTTAGCCTCTCCCAATACCAAAAAATCCCTAATTCTTCCTTTTGTTCTGTGTCTAGTCTGTAGATTCTAGAGTTATGTTAGAAATGAAGCTAATCTCCCTTAAAGGGTTAATGAACCACATAAACGGTGAGGAGTGGGGAGTAATGTGTTATTTTTATAAGATACACATGCCATATAGTCACAAATGCTCAAGGGTCCAGTAAAACTTTCTCTGTAACAAAAGTAATATGCAAAATCAATACCTTTCATGGTTACTAGTAATAAGAGTTTAACAAATATATAATGGGGGAAAATCTCATTCAGAATAGCAAGAAAAAGATGCAAAATATTTAGAAATAAACATAAAGAAATTGGCAGAATCCCACCATACCCACTATGTTTAAGGTAACATGGTGAACTCTATTCAAGATATTTTAAATTTTTTAGAAAAACACTACGATGTGTGATATCTGTTGGAACTCATGTGAACTAGCTTTAGGTAGTTCATAGTAGCTCATGGGTTTACATTGGAATAGTGCTACATTTCTTTGGACATAAGTACTTAAGGTTGTTTGGGTTTAACTACTTAATAAATAGAAATATTAGGTATAGCTTTGAACCTAGGGTTGCTATGAAAAAAAAATTACTGAGGAACAAAGGGAACCATGAACGAAGAAAGTTTGAGAACATCTGGCATAACCCATATGAAGAAGATGACGAACTTAAAAAAAAATACACTTAAATAAATGGAAAAATGCACCATGTTTCTTTCTAGGAAGAGTTACTATTATGAAGATGTCAGACTTCCTAAATTGATATATAAACCTAATGTAATTTGCAAAAAGATCATTATAGAAAGTTTTTGGAAATTAAAAATATAGTCACCCTACATATAAAAAACCAAAAATAGACAATAAGACTTGGGGAAAAATTAAAAATGTGAGAAAATTTGCCCCACTAGAATAGTTGCAACAGTGTGGCATTAGCTCACGCAAGAAAAGACAGAACAGGGCCAGGCTCGGTGGCTCAGTCTGTAATCCCAGCAACTTGGGAGGCTGAGGCGAGTGGATTGCTTGAGCCCACGGGTTGGAGGCCAGCCTGGGCAACCTGACGGGACCTCGTTTCTACAATAAAATAAAAAATTAGCCGGGCGCGGTAGTGCGCACTTGTAGTTCCAGCTACTTGGAAGGCTGAGGCAGAATTGCTGGGGTCCAGCAGGTTGATGCTGGGGTGGCCGTGAGCGTGTCACTGCCCTCCAGCCTAGGCAACAGACTGAGACTCCAGTTCAAAAAAAATAGAACAAAGACCATGAAATTCTGAATTCACTGGTAATCAAAAATACAAGTTAAAGTAACAATTGCTGTTTTTATCCTACTTTATTAAATGACAGTAATCAATGCTGGCAAGAGTAAAGAAAAATTAAAGAAGAGAAATAAGTCCCATCTTACACTGTTGATGAAAATGCAAATCTTGGGAGGACAATTCAAAATTATTTTTTGAAACTCTCAAAAATTGTCTTTTTGATCAGCAAATTCCACTTCCAGAAATTAACCCACAGGGAATAATCAAAACTTTTAATTTCTAAAACTTTATATAAAGGGATGTTCAGCACAGATATATAACAGTAAAAAATTAGAAACACTCTAAATGTTCAAATATACTATGTTCATTAGGATGGAACACTATGTAACTATTAATAAACATCACATCCTCAAATAATATTTTAAGACTAGAAGACACTTCTGTAAAAACAGTTTTTAGTGAAAATAACAAATTATAAAAAATAACTTGTATCTATCATAATCCTGATGATATAGAAAAAAAGGTATGTATGTAGAAGAAAACAGCAAGACTATACATAAATTCAAAATTGTGGCTTCAGGGTAGGATTGTGACTAATTTTTAGTTTTTCTTCATAATTTTTACATCTATCAATTTTTCTAAAATGAATATGTATTATACATTTTCAAACCTTAATAAATAACAAGGTCCTTTAGTTAATAAGTGGTAGTGCCAGGATATAAACCTAAGACATCTAGATTATGTAATCCTCAATGCTCTTCAAGGTTATGATCAGCAGTACAGGAAGGAAAAAAATTACTATATTCTCCTTTCTTTAGTTATAACCAAATTATTCTGATACCTACCTGGATTCTCCTTCATCCTCCACATGCTCACAATGGACAGAGTTGAGAGCACTGACTCTCTTATAGTCTTGAGGGGTCAGGTATAAATACTTGTATCCCTGTGAAACACAAATAGTTTTAACTCATTACTTGCCATTGTCACACAACCAGAAAATACAGCAAAGCATGCATAATGAAGGTTGTTCCACGGCTAGCTTTAAATTGCCACATCACTTCTTATAGTTACTGTCTAACAGAAAACTAGCATTGACAGTCCTTCTTTGAAAGATAGAAGTGCATATTTTTCAGTCACTGACTGTCCTTGAAACAAAATACCTTGTAGCTTGCAACTTCAAGTATATTCCATTCATTTCATTTTCAACAGGGTTAAGGGTCAATTTCTAATCTTTCCTGATACTTCTATTAAAGATATCAATACGAGATTAAAGAACTGTGTGAATTACTATTCTTCACTCTCTCAAATCCATAGTATCATCAAAATATATATGAGTAAGGGATAACTAAGAGAATCACAAACCTGGGAGATTTAAAATTAAAATCACAAGTCTATGCAGTGCTAATAGTCAATGAACACAGAACTCATACCTTTTGCCTAATAAACAATTCCTAATTCCCATTTGCATTTAAAAATTGTACTAACATTTCAGAATTGATGTATGTGTACACATACATATACACACTTACAAACTACAATCACATAGAACACTTGTTTAACTTAAGTGAACTAGTCTACTCAGCCTTTAAAAAAATAAGCAAACAGAGAAAAACATTTTAAATACTATGAGAAATTATGCCCACCATTTAACTCAATTAATTTATGTCCCACAGTGAGCACAACATGGAAAAGACATGAATCTGTAATTGGTCTTGCATGACTTATGACAAGATTGCCTTGTAGCACTGAGTGTTATTAGTATGTCAGCACACATTTATTGAGTGTCTATTATGTGCAATGTACAATTCTGGACACTGGAAAAACAGGAATGAACAAAACAGACAAAAATTCCTGGCGTTATGGAGCCTACCTCCTAGTGGGAGAGTCAGAAAATACAAAAAATAAATAAGTAAAATGAATAATGTTAATGGCAAAAAATGTTTAAGAAAAAAAAAATATAAGAAAGACAGGAAAGTCAAACTTTTAGAAATAGCCAGGGAAAGCCTTACTAAAAAGTGTCATTTGCATAAAGAGCTGAGGAGCTGAGGAATGAAACATGAGGACATCTAGGGGGAAAGCATTCTAGGTAGAAGGAACAAGTGTAAATGCATGGAGGCAATGAGTGTGCCTACCAGGTCTAAGAAGAGCCAGTATGTGGAATGGTGGCCACAATCAGAAATGAGGGCAGAATGGTGTTGGAGAACCAGTCTGTGTAAAATAACTATATGGTCTTTGGCTTTTACTTGAATGAGTTAGGAAGCTATTAAAGGGTTTTAATTAGAGAAAAGTTTGGAGCTGTAATCCGATTTATATTCTAAAAAGATCATTCCATTTTCTGTTGAGTGAGGCTGAGGGCAAGGCCAGGAGCAGGAGGGACAATTAGGAGGCTACTACAATATGCCAGTAAGAAGAGTTGGATTACCATGTAGCATTGGAAGTGGTTAGACATGATCAGACTCTGGATATATTTTGAAGGGATATAAACATGACTTACTGACAGAGTCGATGTGGGGTGTGCAAGAAAGAAAGAATACCTTCAAGTCTTTTACTTGAACAAATGAAACAATAGAAGTGCCATCTGTTGATATAGAGAAGACTGTGGGAAGAACAAATTTAAGAAAGATTAGAAGCTACATTTAGGCAGATATTTAGGCAGACGTAAGTAAAGATGTTGAGTCAGATATATGAATGTGATGTTCACGGGCAAGATATAAATTTGGAAGTTAATCAGCTTGTACATGAAATTTCAAGCTTTAAGACAGGATGAGGTCACCAAGGAGAGTGAAAAAGTAAAAGAGATTCAGGTATCAAGCCCTTGACACACTTTTCATTCTATCCCACTTTCTACAATGGCTATCTCACCAAACCAACAGGAGAGAGGACACTAGGTCCTGGTGGGATTGAGACTGGGGAGTCCAGAACTTCTTGGTCCTGCTACAGACTCTGTGGTCCTGATACCTGTCTCCATTCACAGATTATTTTGTAATGTAAAACACTGGTGGCCGGGTGCAGCACTTTGGGAGGCTGAGGCAGAATGATTGCTAGAGCTCAAAAGTTTGAGACTCTGCCTCTACAAAAAGTCAAAAGTGTGTGTGGTAGCATGTTGCTGTAGTCCCAGCTACTTGGGAGGCTGAGGCAGAAGGATCATCAGACCCAGGAGGTCAAGACTGCAGCGAGCCATGATCATGCCACTGCACTCCAGCCTGGGTGACAGAGTGAGACTACGACTCAAAAAAAAAAATTGACATAAAACTCATATAACATAAAATTTACCATCTTGAAATGTACAACTCAGTGGATTTTAGTATATTCAAATGTTGTGCAACCATCACCACTAATTCCAGAACACTTTCACAACTCCAAAAAGAAACCTTGTATCTTTTAGTGGTCACTATCAATGTCCACATACTTTTTGAATAAACTTTATTAAAGTATAATTTACATCCAATAAAATTCATCTGTTTTAAGTGTTATGATTTGATGAGTTGTGACAAATACTTGTGTGACCTATCACTACAATCAAAATATAAAATATTTCCATCATTCCCTGAAACACTCTTATATTTAAAGATGTGAAAGGCAGTAAAGGAAACTGAAAAAGAGGAGTCAAAAATGTAGGAAGAAAAAAAGACTCTGAGGTTCTGGAAACCAACAGAAGAAAGTATTTCAAGGACGAAAGAGTGACCGACTACGTCAAATGCTACTGAATCATCAGATAACTAAGATGAGGACAGAGAATTCACCATAGAATTTAGCAATATGGAGTCACTGGTGACTTTGACAAAAGTAGCGACAGTGGTTAAAGGTAAGGGTACAAGCTTACTTGAAGTGGGTTCAGGAGGGAAAGAGCATGTGAAGACTGCAAGAAAAAAACCACTCTTCTAAGAAGTTTTGCTGTGAAGGAGAAAATGGAGCAGGGATAGTAACTAGAGGGGTGTTTGCATGCTAAAGAGTAGATCCAGTAGAGAGGGAGAAAGTGATGATGCAAGAAAAAGTGGGAGAAGAGATGATCTACATCCTTAGGTTGGCAAAAAAGAAGATCAAGTATACAAGAGAAGGGATTGGCTTTAGATAGGAGCAGGAACTGTTCATCCAAAGTACAGGAGAGAATGCAGAGAATAAAGGGACAGATCAGCACAGACGTAGATACATGGACTCTGTCTTCTAATTATTTCTGTTTTCTCAGTGAATTGGGAAGTAAGGTTTGATATCAGCTAAGAGTAAGGATGGTGGGGAAAGGTGCTGGAGGTTTGAAGAGAGAAAAGATGTGAAATCATCATGCAGGAGATGGGTAAGCTTGAATTTAAAGTAATATTAGGCTGGGAGTGGTGGTTCACGCCTATAATCCCAGCATTTTGGGAGGCCGAGATCAGAGTATTACCTGAGCCCACGGGTTTGAGACCAGCCTGGGCAATTTGGTGAGATCTCATCTCTACAATAAATCAAAAAATTAGCTGGGCATGTGGCGCATACCTGTAGTTCCAGCTACTTGGAAGGCTGAGGGAGAAGGATCACCTGAGCCCAGCAGGTCAAGGCTGCGGTGGCTATGAGCATGCCACTGAACTCCAGCCTGGGTGACAGAGTGAGAGACTCCAACTCAAAAAAAAAAAAAAAAAAAAGTAAGATCAGTCAACAGACCTATGTGTTTTTCTCCATCAATGTTCAGCTGTGAGTAGATGGAAAGAGATGGATTTAAACTAGGTTTTTGTAAAGGCAAAGAGTAAGCAGAATGAAGAGAGAAGCAAAAAAGTTTCAAGTAGGGCAAGTACGTTGGAGCAGAAGTGGAGGATATAAGGAATTTTGATAATGATCAACCATAAGTCCTGGAAGCCACAGTGGAATAGTTTAAAGCTATACATTTTTGGCTTAGCATGTCTCATACTAAATACAAACCTACTATTTCATCTAGTATTCAACCAAAGAAATAACAATTTGTATTTAAGCTGGAGGAAAAACCAGGTGAAATATTGAGAAACAATTTGTGTCTAATGTGGTATCTTAAGGAATTTTCATAAATAATTTTGTGTTTAATTTTTATCATAATTGGTGACTTCTGAACTTAAACCTCTACCTTTCCACACCTCTCTACACATGTACACATGTGCATAACCATATAGCACCTTGAAGTATTTTCTTTTCTTAGTCTGTACCTTGTAGGGATCCTCAGGATCTACCCAGGCCACATGAAACATATGACGAATTTCTTCTGCCAGTCCAATTCTTGCTCCACTGTTGGCGGCTACATAGATGCGTGGAATACCATCTGCCCTGGCAAGTTCAGAAGCTCTGAGAAACAGCAAATCCTCCTGAGGCCCAAAGGACCCAATTCGATATGTGATGTCATTGCCAATAACAATGATATCTCGGCCTTCTGGATACTCAGGACTTTTAAGGGTCATTTTCCAAGCTACCATGCCAATCTGTAAAGGCATAAGCAAACAAACAAATGAATACAAGTTTCTTACATGTAGATATTTTTCTGGTTCCTTGAAGGTATCAGAGTATACACAGACACAGCCTTTATGTAAAATATGCACTGCTACAGAGCCAAGCTCCCTGTGGGAAACTAGAAAAAACATTTTAGTAAACTGCTCTAGGTTATGGTGAAAACAGCTGGTTTACTATGTATTTCGAAGCTGCCTCATTCCTTTTTTGGGCCTGCTCAAAGAAGATAGAAAAACCAAAGTCTAAATGTACTCAAGATACATGTGGAAGAATATCATAGCATTTAATTGATTAAATCCAGAATTCTCATTGTACTGCCCTGTATACTAAGACACTATTTCCTTCTTTTGTGAGATTCATTCCAAGAAACCTTCAATACATGAAGAGGCAGAAAGGGGATCAACTCTCATGAACTGTATACTTTTTGTGAGCCCAGGTCCTTTTATTGTCCTCTAGCATTTGATGAGAATAATAGAAACAATTGTTTACTGGCTTGCTTCAGGAATCTCCCAATTCTGAAAGAATTTACTATGCTTCATATTGCATCCTTATGAGCATCACTTGCTGCTTTCTTCCAGCATCAAAAAAAAAAAAAAAAGATGCAAAGAACTAGTCTCTTGCTGCACTATGATATATGCAAATCTCTTTCTGTTCAGCAGCATTTGACTAGTCACACAAACAAATGATATTGACTTAAAAGGCAGAAGTGACATGTCTCTCCCCAAACCCTCAGAGCCCTTTCCTGTTTTAATCTTCTTCTATATGAGAACTAGTCAATCCTTCTACTTGTTTATTCGCTGGTTCGATTTCCTTTCTAGTCACTCATACTCCAGTTTCAGCTGTAGTTTTTCATGTCTGCCTGTCTATTTCTCCTATACCTGGATAAGTAATGTTTGCCATTCTTTTTTCCTCCTTTCTGTCTCTCGCACCCCTCCCCACCCCCATCACTCGCCCCCAAACACAAAGCCTATCAGATGAGCATTCCTGGTCCTGCCTAATGGAGCCCAGCCTCATCTGCAGCCTTGGTCCCTCATCCCCAGGCTGCTGCATATTACCTCATTGGGGAACTGGCCATCAAGAAGGGCCATTAACAGATGTAAATAGCAGCATCCCTGGAAAGCCACATGTATCACCCAGACTCAACTGGGCCAGTGATCATAAGCTCTGAGTACACATTCCTCAATCCAATTGCACATCCACTGTAATCAGGCTGGTTGAAGTTTTCCACACAGCTATTTGTGATTCTTAGCATTAAGAAATATATATATATATATATATGAAACACCCACAGATAAATATAAGCTAGTTAATATATTATACCACTGGCCAGAAACAAACAAAAATGGATATAATACACAGAAAAAAATCCAATCACCTGAGATAAGATGTTATTCTATCTGCTCATTAAAGACAGAAATGAAGAAGAAATAGCTCATCCAAAAACCAGCATACAGAAACCCCAATTTTGGTTGTGGTTTTTAAGAAGCTAGTTAATATAATGCCTGTGTAGGGAAAAATATTTTATATGTCTTTTCAAGTGCCCCTCTAAATACAAATCTCTTTTGTTTTTTAAGAAAGAAAAGTTATTTCCTGTCTACTTTCCTCTAAATGCATTTGTAGCTAGGAAGATTGGGTTGTACACCAAATTTTATGATATATCAACCTTAGCCATCAAGGATAAAAGCAGCTTAGATACAGTCCCTGAAGAATCTACTTCAGCATTTGCGTGCTAATGTAAACATTGTGACTCTGTGGCACTGGGCAGGCAAATAATACTCTTATCTTTCATTACTACCTGGGGACTCTGTGTCACTTGGGCAGTCAGTTCAGCAATTGGCCAGGTCATTATGCTTGCAATATTGACTTCTAATTAGGTGTCAAAACAGCAGTACCAAGAACACACTACTCTTTATCAATGTCTTTCAAAAGTGTGTTCTTCATCGACCGCTCCCTCTCACCTTAAAAAGTACCATTACAGAATACAGTGTTATGTCAGTCTTCGTACAGTGAGATTCCTTAATGGAAGAGATTCAATTTTGAGTAAGCACAATGGATAAACATCAAAGAAAGCACCCGTTGCTCAATTTACATTAAAATTTAGATTTCAGCCAGGCTCAGTGGCTTAGTCTGTAATCCCGCGACTTTGGGAGGCTGAGGTGAGTGGATTGCCTGAGCCCGTGGGTTCGAGACCCACCTGGGCAACTTGGTGAGCCCTCAACTCTACAATAAATTAAAAAATCAACCAGGCGTGGTAGCGCGCGCCTGTAGTTCCAGCTACTTGAAAGGCTGAGGCAGAAGGATTGCCGGAGCCCAGTGGGTCAAGGCTGCAGTGGCTGGGAGCAGCCACTGCACTCCAGTCTGGGCGACAGAGTGAGACTCCAACCAAAAAAAAAAAAAAAAAATTTAGATTTCACTCCTAGTCAAAGGATATAGCATATATAATGGTGAACATGGGCTTTGGGGTCTAATAAACGTAGATCCAAATCCAGGCTCTATCAGTTATTAACTGTGTGAACTTGAGAAAATTATTTAACCTTATTGAGCTTCAATGTCCCTACATGTAAAATGAAGAAATGACACCTATGAGTTTGATAAACACACTATTGGAAGCAGAAATCTATTAAATTAATTTCAACATAAGAAGTTTGCCCTTTTCTCTCCTCTGACTCTGTCCAAATCCAAAAGGCTCATCCAAATTCCATTTCCTCAGTAAAGCTTCCCTCAGCCTAAAGAGACCCCTCTCTTTTCTGATCTCTACCCAGAACTTCACACAGAAAATTCATTTGTTAATTAATCATATACTGCATAGACTGCTTTTAGTTTACCTTCTTGAACCATTATATCATCTCCTCTAGTGCCTCGCAGGATTCCTACACATGATATGGGAGTAACACATATGTGCTGCTTTCATAGTCATTTCATTTTGTAAAATAAGACTTGGAAAATAGTCAAGACCATGGGCTTAGAATATTGTCCATCATTTATATTTAGAGATCACAAAATAAGAGTCCTGCATATCATTAAACTATTTTATTTAGAAAAACAGTAATAGCTACCATTAATTGAACATTGATTACATGCTGTACTAAACATAAAGTTGACAAATATTGATAGTAGTTAAGAGCTTAGGCCAGGCTCTATGGCTCAGCCTGTAATCCTAGCACTTTGGGAGGCCAAGGTGAGTGGACAGCCTAAGCCCACAAGTTCAAGACCAACCTAGGCAACTTGGCAAGACCTCGTCTCTACAATAAACTAAAAATTAGCCAGGCGTGGTAGCATGTGCCTCTAGTTCTGGCTACTTGAAAGGCTGAGGTGAAAGAATTGCTGGAGCCCAGCAGGTTGACACTGGGGTGGCCATGAGTGTAACACTGCACTTCAGCCTGGGCGACAGAGTGAGACTTCAACTCAAAAAAAAAAAAAGCTTAAGCAGTAGAGTCAAGCTGTCTTGGTTCAAACCTTAGCTTTATACTAGCTATATAACCTTGGATACTCAACCTCTTACAGCCTCACTTTTTCTAACTATAAAATGGTGACAACTGCACCTTTCTGGGGATATTATTGTGAGGAACACAATAGTAAATTAGTACAGAGCATGACATATAAAAGCCTTCAGCTGGGTGTGGTGGTTCACACCTGTAATCCCAGCACTTTGGGAAGCAGAGGCAAGAGGATTGCCTAAGTCCAGGGGTTAGAGACCAGCCTAGGCAACTTGGTGAGATCTCATCTCTACAATAAAAACAAAATAAAAACCTTCAAACAGTAGCTATCATTACTATTAACTCAAAGGTAGCTGCTATTATTGCCATAAGGAAACTGAGGCATAGAGGAATTAAGTAACTTGTGCTTATAGCTAATGTGAATTGTGTATTTTAAAAATAAGGTCCACACACGCAAAAAATTGGTATCTCCTTTACCAAATTTAAAGTAGATACCAATTTTTGTTCCAGACTAGTGCCACTGCCTTTAGCTGGATATAATATGGAAGATGAACATCAACTACAGCACAAACATAAATGTCACTGACCCCTAAATGCAACGTGGTATCCTGGATTGGATCCTGGAACAGAAAAAGGATATTAGTAGAAAAACTAATGAAAATGAAAGAAAGTCTGTAGTTTTTTTTAATAGAGTTGTACCAGTGTTGATTTCTTAGTTTTGATAAATATACCATGGTTATGTAAAATGTTAATATTAGAAGCTGAGTAAAGGGTATATGAGAACTCTCTCTACTACCTTTGTAACTTTCCTGAAAATTGGATAGCGAGGTCATTGTTAGTGTTCTGTACAGTCTTATAAAATGACAGTTATAAAGATTATGGATAGCATTTAAAAATACCCATGATGTAATACTAAATTAGAAAAAGTATACAAAATTGCACGCATACCACAGTAACTGTGAGAAGTCAAATAGTGCAGTGTTTAAGCAACAGACTCAGGAGTCAGATTCTGAGACTCTGAATCTGAATCTAACAGAAGACTTATTCAGTCTTCTATCCATATAACCTTTGTGCCTTAGTTTCTTCATCAGTAACTTGAGGATAGTAACAACTTACTCACAACCTGCTTGTTGTGAGGATTAAATACATGTTAAGTCCTAGAATAGTGCCTGACATATAGAAAGTGCATAGAATGTACTGCAACTAAGCTGGGCTCGGTGGCTCAGCCTGTAATCCCAGCTCTCTGCGAGGCCAAGGAGAGTGGATTGCCTGAGCCTATGGGTTCCAGACCGCCTGGGCAACTGGGCAAGACCTTGTCTCTACAATAAATCAAAAATTAGCTGGCGTGGTAGCGCGTGCCTGTAGTTCCGGCTACTTGGAAGGCTGAGGCAAATGGATCGCTGGAGCCCAGCAGGTCAATGCTGGGGTGGCCGTGAGCGTGCCACTGCACTCCAGTCTGAGATACAGAGTGAGACTCTGACTCAAAAAAAAGAATGTGCTGCAACTCTACAAATCTAAAAGCGTGCTGGGGGAGGTGTGACAAAAATAAAGAAGAAACATGGAAAAATGAGATGATAATTATTAGAATAATGTGAGTGTTGGGGTTTTCCCCAAATTTTCTGTAATGTGTTTATATTACATTGATAACTTTAAATTTTTATAAATTAAAAAAAAAATGAGCAAAAAAGACAACCAAAAATCTCTTCATTGGGTGACAGGCACATGGGAGTTTCTATTATTTATATCTACTTTAGTATATGTTCGAGCACTTCCATAATACAAAATTTTAAGGGGAGAAATACAAATCTCATTAGCCAACAGATTTGCCATATTTTAGAGAAACTGATTCTAGATTTCAGTCATACTACAATAGATCTTATTTATACAAAATTATAAAGACATAAACATATGAAAATTTTAAAAAATCAAGACTCACCTTAAAGGGAAAAGTATATCAGTAACTACCTTAATGTGTTGAGGCTATCATTTCATTAAAAAAATTTCACTGCAATGATGTGGTAGAATGTAAACATATGTATATATAGGTTTATACAATATTAATATCTCTACCTGAGAAGTAACTGCTTCAGTGTTTTTCTGGTCTGATGGTTAAATACATATTTATACTTTTAAAGTCAATATTTGTACAATAGACAAGAACAGTGCCTATCAGCTAAATACATATTTAGGACTGTACCACATGTATTACAAACATGTACTAAAATCGAAAGCTTATATTTATACAGAGCCTTTCATCTTGAAGGGGGCTAAGGAGCTTTACAAACCTATGTACATAAAAGGATGTGTGCACTGATAGGCAAGTAAGGTATCAATTCACCCACTCCCCTATTTCTTCCAGCAGTCCTGGGTAGGAACACATGGTGTCAACAGATGCAGGTCTGTAACAGCTGCAAAGACATATAACACAATAATCCAGTTGTGATGCACGGTCACTAAAAGGAGGTTTGCAACTTGAGAATAGCAACTGCTCTCCTCCAGAGAAGTACCACAGCCATTTTCAGCTTTGTGTTTTTAAATTATTCTCTACCAAACTCAACTAATCACTTGACAAAATTGAATTTGATACTGGAAATGGTTTCTGAATGCAAAATACTTTCTGTCTGATGATGAAAACTAGGTTGAAAACAACTGCCTTTCTGCCCTTGTTAAATTTAGGGGGAAAAAAGGATTACAACATTCAAGAGAAATGGTTCAAAATATTCTATCAAAGAATAGCTTTGTCCCAGAGGATTAGGTCATTACTTCAGAAGATAGTCATATTTCTTCCCTATTTATTTAGGACATTGTTAAGTTTTTCAGTCAAATTACTTTACATAGATGGGTCTATCTATATTATATACACAATGGAGACTTCATGTGAAAATTCTGCAGTCACTATAAAAGTATACACAAGTATGACAATGTGATTAGGAATGTGACGTTCGTTGATTTCATCTAAGCCCAAGCTGTCTTGTATAGTAACTGAAGAATAACATCCAAGGGAAATCCATCATTGAATCATCTTTTTTTGTCTTCTCTTTCTCTCCAATGTTTTTATCCAGGTGATACCTGGTGGAAATGACAGTCTAGGACTAAGAGCCGAAGGAAGAACTAAGAAATTAACAAAAGGATAGCCTGTAACCTGCTCATGAGTGGGCAGGTTTATGGTATAATGAGTTTTAGACACAGACTGGCAGTGCCAGTATCTTCTTCCCTAATCACTACCTCTCTCAGGCACTTTCTAACCAAGTGGTCCTAGGTACTTTTTTTTTTTTTTTTGATTTGGCATCTCATTCTGCCATCTAGGCTGGAGTGTTGTGGCATGCTCATAGTCACCATAGCCTGGATCTGCTGGGCTCAAGTGATCCTTCCACCTCTGCCTTCCAAGTAGCTGGAACTACAGGCACATGCCACCATGCCCAGCTAATTTTTTTAATTCTAAATTATTTAATTTCAGATTAAAAAAAATAACAGAACATCCCAATGAGTAAGTTTTTTTTTGGTTTAGGATTATCATGCTAAGCTAATTTTAGAAAAGGGATGAGGATCAAGAGAGCTACAGTGAAGCTAAGAATAATAAAAAAAAATATATGTTTCCCTTATATAAAAGTTCTAAGGAAGAAAATATTCCTTTGGCCACATTCTGATCCTGGAATAAACATGCTCAAGTGAGGGAGGAGGGGATGGGAAGGAGAAAGCAAGCAGAAGAGAGCAGTCTTATTTAACTGTTTTTATGTGGGTAAAATGATTTGTGCCACAGTATTTCCATAAGAAGTGGGACCATTATTTTCCTGTAGAAACACATTTGGTTTGAAAAGTATCACTGGACAAGACGTGAAAATCAAACCAAATGAATTATTCACAACCTCCGATCAGAGGTGATCATTATTTCTGATGCTCCAAACAGTGATTAGGATTCTGCCTTGAGATGTCATTTTCTCGCTGAGTAACACCAGTGATACAGAAAGGCATTATCTATCTATCCATATATGTATTTTTTTTTCCTCCTGGGAGGTCCTTGGTTTAATGTTACTATAACAGATAGTAAAAACATGATAATATTAACATTTATTCTGATGGTGCCCATAAATGCCATTAGTCTGACACAAAGTGTCAACACTAATCATGACCCAAAATTAACACCAAAATTGACATCAACATTAATTGTACTATCAGTGAGAACAGAATGTGAAAGCGCACACTTCCAAAAGCTGCCGTTGTTGCTACATAATAAAACAACAATATTAAGCTCAACAAAGAAATTTGCAGGAAAAGCTAAAGGGTAAAACATGCCAGCATTTTATTTGTTAAGGATGTAAGAAGCATCTATCAACTCTAGTTATGCTGTGGGAAGCAGAAAGGGAATATCTTTGCCATGGTTGCCTTTCTTATAACTCTACACTGTGACTTCAGTTGTAACAATATTTTCCTATACAAATTTAAATACAGGCTAGATTGTGGCTGAGGTGTTGAAGTTTTGTTATTTTCCATGCTGGAAGTCTAAAACTTGAGGGGTTTTTTGGGCATTGACTCCAGTAGCTATTGTTCTAATTCTGCTAATGCCAGGAAGATGACCACACTGCAAGGCTTTGGAGCAGCAATACAAAGAATCCTAGAATGTTAGAGCTGAACCAGACTTGAGTATCATTTGCATCAGAAAGATGAGAAAACTAAAACCCAGAGAAAAGGAATCTCAACTTGAGTTATTTTTTAGATACATAGCAAAATGTTAACTTTTGCCCCCTTTTGTATCTTGTATAGAATATCAAATCTGTACTTTTCATTAGATACTATCAAAAAATAATGATCAGAGCAATTTTTACTTGTTAGTCACATAATAAAATATATTTGATAAAGTATCAGAAAATACTGCAAAAGTCTTAAAAGATATATTTTTAAACCATAAGGCAATGGAATATTTGACTTAATCCATGCCATTTGGAAAACTCATGCTGAAAAAGATGTCAATGTCTTTCCATATTGTATTATCTGTCACATACCATGTTCCATTGTCTATTGTTGCATTATCACAAAAACAAGCTCAAAACAATTTTCTTAACAGCTAAAAAACTCTTTTTCATGCTTGGATAATTAAAAAATAACTGAACAAATACACTTCAATCCCTCTAAAAAATAAAAAAAGGGTACGAAAAATGTAACTTTCAGAGTGAAAAATTTTCATCCAGAGGTAATTCTTTGAAATGTGATCAAAGATTAGAAACAATAATTTTGAAGGGGAATTATTGCTCCCTATAATATTTATATACATGAAACCATGGTAATTTTACACCTGTACACACAGGAATTTAATAAGCATATGCATTATTATTTTTTTAAGCATGCAAGGGACCACATGTAAGCCAGAGGTATTTGAGAAATGGAGCACAGTATTAATTGGTTGATATGAAAATTAACCAAGTTGGTCTACTAAACTTCCAGAAGTCTTGCCCATTAATCATATGAATGAATGGTGAACTCTGGTGTTCCATGCTACACCTTATCCTCTGGTGTCATCTGCTGCTGTCCTGGTGTTCATTATTGCCTCTACTTGGAGATGTAAAGTTTCTTGAGTACTATGTAAAATTTCTAGGGTATTATGTCACATCCTCTTTCAACTTAATACATGTACAAAAAATGCTGGCAAGTGCATCTTTTTGTTTAAAGGTATCTCTAAATTTACTTTTGAAAGGAAATGAGGAGCCCTTCACAAGTGCTGTTTCAGTGGGTCAATGGATGCAGTAGGAGTCTCAAAGTCTGGTAAGCTTATGAAGCTTTGGTTTGCTACCAATGAAATGAGTCAAAATTAACTAATTAACCTGATGAGAAATCTCTAGCATCAATAACAGTCATTCAGAAAGAATTCTGAGAAAAGTACATGCATACTGAAAGAGTAGTGTCAAAAATTCATTAGAAGTAAGTCCATGAGAGGGAGATTTATTTTTCAAAATTAGTCTCAATTTTGAAAGATTATTTTAGATAAAAACTTGCAGCTAAATATGCTCACTTAGAATGGGGATAATAGAAGAAAAGCATATAATAATTTTAAATAAAACCAAATATTCCATACTATATCTTTCTCTATACTTATATATGTTACATACATAATATATCTTTCTCCATACTTAATCTCAAAGATTCAAAATTGGTTTTTTGAAGTCAACTTATAAAAATAAGACAAGCACAAATTATGAATGTTTATGTATAATTAGTGGTATGCGACTCTTTTCTGCTGAGGCTCTCAAAGCACTCACAAACATTCTCCTGTTTTCAGGAACAGACTGGTAGCAAAGACTGTTAGTCCCTTTTTATAAGTTGGATAATCAGTACACAGACCATGGTCCTGTTTTTCACACCCATTTTCCTTAGGTCTATTCCAGAGCTTACCTTCACCCTAACAATTGAAGTAAGCCTCTTTTCTAACTCATATCTAAAAGACTGACACTGAGTCAATTTCACACCAAGCATGAAAAGATAAACGAATTTCAAAAGAATAAAACAAAAGCACAGTAGAGTACATCCAAATTAGCTTCATATTCCTGGAGCTATTTTAAGATTAAATAGAGTAAAACAATTTACAAAAGTCAAATGTAAAATTAGAAAAGTATTTGGGACCTATGTGTTCATGAGAAATGGTCAACCCTTTTCTTACCACCCAAGCCCATAAATACATACACACTCTCTACAGGCAGAGTTTTACAGCATAATGGTTTCCACTAGAATTTGAGTCCAGGATAACCCAAGCAATTCCTTTGAGAGTATGGAAAATGTCAACGAAGGGAATTAAGACAGAGGGTTATGGTGGTTTTTCTAAAACAAGAGGTCCTGTGGGTTAAGAGGTCCAGCCTAAGAACTGTCAAAATGGATCTACTAATTAATTTCTTCTAATCTTTTAGGCTTATATAAGCTTACCAACTTCCTTTCCCTACCCAACTCCTAAATGGTTTTTTAAAAATACTCAAATTAGAGATTTCAAAGGATTATATAGCAACATATGAGTGAGGAGAACAGTTGAAATGGTAAGATTTGTTTAAGCTGGTCCATCAAGGAAGGAGTATTTGTCATATCACTCTTCATATTTTTCTGTATGTTTAAAATGTTTTACAATAAAACAATTAAAGAGATGCTATGCTTTGGTGGTACTGAATGTCAGGACATCACTAACAATTAAACAATAATTAAACATAGGTCTTAGTAGGGCGGAGCAGCTCCAGTACTGAATTCCTAGTCCCGACTATCCCTAACAGTTCATGCCTGAGAACATAAAGCAGAACTGAAACCAAAACACTAGTCATGATGGCAGTTAGTCTTTAAACTTTAATTTACACTACTTTATTTCCTTTTCAATCATCGTCTTCCTAAAAAAAAATTTAGACACGATGTAAGATCTCCAATCGCTGAGTTAATTGCAATTTCGTGTTGTAGGAACACTAGAAAAAGCCTGCAACACTGAATTTAAAAAAAGGGAAGTCCACCAGTGGATTTACCTCACCAAAGAGGGCAATTAAGAGGCTCGTCTGAATGCTAAGCTGCTGAGAAGGAAAAACTCTGACACCTAGTGCCCATCTGAAAAAATGAAGCCTTAGAGTTACCACAATTCTTAAATATGGTAGTCTTAAGTATGGTAGTGTGTTCGAAGGTGACCATCAAATTGCATTCGGTTTGGAATGTTTTTTTCTCCCAGAAACATTTTACAGAAAAAAAAATTTATACCATGCAAGAATTCCAGTCTCTGATTACAACTCTTTTTTGGGTATATATCTTGTACTTAATTTTTATAACTGCTTTTAAATACCATGTTTTCTCATCTCAGTTTTTCATTACAACAGGAATGTTGGGAGAGTCCATGTTCTGAAATGGTTAGAAAAACAGGGTCCTAATTTCTACCAGCACTAAAATTTTTTTTTTTTTTTTGAGTTGGAGTCTCACTCTGTCGCCCAGACTGGAGTGCAGTGGCCGCTCCCGGCCACCGCAACCTCGACCTGCTGGGCTCCGGCGATCCTTCCACCTCAGCCTTCCAAGTAGCAGGAATTACAGGCATGCGCTACCACACCCAGCTGATTTTTTGATTTATTGTAAAGATGAGGTCTCGCTGCCTAGGCGGGTCTCGAACCCACAGGCTCAGGCAATCCACTCACCTCAGCCTCCCAAAGGCGTGGGATTACAGGCTGAGCCACCGAGCCCGGCTAGCACTAAAATTATTAAGAAAGTTGTCTATCATCATATCTTACATCATTGCCCAATTTAGAGATCTTTGCTCTAATTCACAGAGGTGATAAAAAGAAATAAAAGAATGCTTATAACTTAGACCATACAAGAACATAGTCTGAAGAAGGCTAGTGTTTTCTTTGTCCTATCTGGCAAAGTTAAGTTGTTCTCTGTCAAGTCTGTTACAACCCTTGGCTTGATCTTAGCCTGAGCTTTTTAATAACAGGATTTAGTGTGAAAAGCAGCTGCACTGGATTGTGAACTGCTACTCGAAATGTTCCCACCTGCAATTACAGCTTCCACCAAATGATCAAAACAGGTTAGCAAACTGGCAGGAAAATGAAAACAATTCTACCAAAATTGAGAAGTGGTAAAGTAGAACTGTTAGATAGCTGCATTTTTTCTGTATCCAGGCTCAGCAGCACACATTCATCTAGCTGTATATTTACATACAGTGCTCATCACTGTAGCATCACAGTAACTAGAAATAAAATCAGTTTAGTCTATGTTGTAATCACATTTTCCTCAATTTTCAACTTTACTTGAAATTGTTGAGAAAAATCCTGGGCAACTCATCTTTGGAGCTATTTGCAAGTAACATAGTTCACAGATTTGTTCTACATCTTTTTCATTCCTATTCTAAATTCATACTCATGCCATTCAAATCTGACAATGAGAAAAATGTGCCTCTCCTATGCCTTTTCATCATGCAGGTGACATTCCTTTAGTCACATCTTTCTTCATGGGGATGGAACAACTAGGAAAATAGAAAGGAGGAAATGGCTAACACCACATCACTTTTCTATCTCCTGCTTATAACACAGGCATAAATGTTCAAAACGCAGGTCACATCTCTGCTAAAACAGTCAATATTCTTCCTCAAATTGCAAACAAGTTACCAAAACTAACTGGAACCAAATTGGGCCATGTTCTGGTCCCACCACTATTTTACTCACTATTCTGGAAAAAAAATAGAGAGGAGAGACTGGTTGCCCGTATATCTGATGGTCTGATAAGTCCAGGTTTTCTGCCTTTGATCGTTGAGAAAAGCATCTCAATTCATGGGAAAACCCTGCAGGAATTTCTTGTTTTATCCTTGTTTCTTATATCTGTGTGCTATCTTTCAAACCCAGAAACTCCCCTTCTTCAAGGTAATACAATACCACCCACGATGATGACCTGGGAGAGTCATCACTTTTGGAGAATACCACATTATGATGTTTTAATATCTATGTAGCATCAATTCATTTACATTGAGCCTTGGATTTCAGAACATTAACAGATCGATTTCTTATTCTTTTTTTTTTAAATAAAACTATTTCTCAAGGCTCTGTTCAGTTACCCATTCTCTTTGGGACAGGAGAGATTTGCTCCAAATCTCATCAACATGACTCTTTTCATTCCCCTCACATCATTCTTGGGGTAATATGTAGAGTGCCAGACTCATGACAAACTTGCTCTTTGGCCAAAGAAAATTAAACCATAGTAGCTGAAAGTCAACTTGCCCTGATAAAACTAGGCTCAGCATGAGGAAATACATTCTACTGACACCTCGTCAGCTCTTAGGCACAGCTGTCCCTCAGAGTTCCAACTGCTGAAACTCCATCCTTAGATTGATCAGTCTCTCAGTGGACATGCTCCATTGTATGTTCAAGCTATTGGTAACAGAGTTTGATGCTAATACTCCAGCCTCATTCCTGTCATGCAGAGCCCTATAATCTAGCAAAGGCCACTGACTGACTTCACCAGCCATTCTGCGCATTAGTCACTAACTGCTCACAAAAGAACATAAGTCTCACTCCTCTCGAGCTCAAAGGCTCAGAAACAGCAAGCTATACTCAGCCTCAATCCCAGTCAATCATTTGAAAAAAAAAAAGAGAACAAAGAAAATAGGCAGCTAAGGAAGGAAATGTACAGAACAAGAAGAGAGAACTGATAAAAAACCAAAACCTTTTAAATAAATACCATTGGCTTTCTGGTTTCAAAACTATTAAAGCACTGGGCAAAGTAGATATACTGGATCTACTACTCATAGTTATAGTCCTATGTAACTGTTTAAGACATCCCTTTCCACTAAGGTTTGTTAGGTCTTAAAAGGGTTAATAAAAACCTTTAATTTTTTAAAATTCTTGTGTGTGTGTGTGTGTGTGTGTGTGTGTGTGTGTGTGTGTGTGTGTGTGTGTGTGTGTGGTCTTTGGGTACAGAGTCCCGTATAATAAGACTATTTGTATTCATACTGGCAGAGTAAACACTACATGTTCATGCCCAGGCAGCTCTGTGCTTGTAATTTCAGCAAGAACAGAGCTCTGTCCCTCTGGGACTTTACTATTCCCCCAGTCTCCATTCGCTCAAACACGGAATGAGAACAGAAAGAAAGCAGGAGAGAAAGATCATGGCAAGAGGTTTCACACAGCACTGCAGCTAGCTTTCACGTGGCCAAAAATCTCATTTTGTGTTTTAATTACATTAGTTAAAACCATTTTACTCTCAGCCCCATGTTCACAAGGGTGCCTTCCATTGCTGAAGATTCCACTGTTCAATGAATCAGAATTTAAGTCTAGCACAATGAAGCTTTTCTTTGCTGTTGAGAGGCTCACTAAGCAGATGCTATACCCAGTGGCAGAAACCTCTGCTTCAACTTTGTGTGTTGACAAGTACATATCTATTCTTGTCAAAATTCTATACATCCTCCCTCCCCATCCTCTTGCCTTTGCTATTTGTCAAGGCACTAGATTAGAAGAACTCCTACAAGTCTGATACTCTCCCTCTGGTCCAATATTTGCATTCATCTTAATACCAGATCATCTACTTTTGTCATCCACTGGTATATTACTGAAACAGTCACATACCTTGCACATATAATGAAATTTTTTGAAAAATATATTGAACAAAATGGAAACAAACTGTGTATTATCTCCAAAGGTCTACCCAACCTGTTTATGGTAATACCCAAATAAAGATTACTCCTTCTTAGAAATAAGATTTACCTGAGGATTATATCTAAGGTTGAAATAAAAGCATCTCTCTTTTTAGGCTTGTAACTGTCATTATCATTGTTATTATTGGATATTAGAAGCATAGTTATAATTAGGAAGAATCTCAATACATGGAGGAGGGCAGAATATGACTTCATATCATTATTAATAGGTGACTATGTAAGAAAGGATGCTAAGGCTAGAAAATGCATTCTTGGATAATTACCAAAAAAAGGGTTGCTACTTTCTTTTATGTTTAAGTCTCTGGTTCTGACTGAGTCCCTTTAAAAAGAATACATTTGTCATCCTCACAACAGCACCAGGTCAAATGAGTTGAGTATAGAAAACATACTTAAAAAAAAAGAATGCATATTAATATGGCAAATAAGTATTCAAATAAAGAAAAACGCTAAGTCAAATAATACTTTAAGGCGGGCTCAGTGGCTTAGCTGTAATCCCGTGCCTTGGGAGACTGAGGTGAGTGGATTGCCTGAGCCTGCGGGTTTGAGTCCTGCCTGGGCAACTTGGCGAGCCCTCATCTCTACAATAAATCAAAAAATTAGCTGGTGTGGTAGCGCGCGCCTATAGTTCCAGCTACTTGGAAGGCTGAGGCGGAAGGATCATTGAAGCCCCAGCAGGTCGAGGCTGTGGTGACTGCGAGCGGCCACTGCACTCCAGTCTGGGCGACAGAGTGAGACTCCAACCCCCCCAAAAAACAGAAATAATACTTTAAATGTTATTATTACAGAAATCTCTAAATTTCAAACACATACAAAAACAGGGAAAATAAGTCATTCTCATGTACACCTATCTATAACTTAACTTCAATTACCAATTCATGACCAATCTTGTTTCATCTATACTCTCACCCTCATCCTTCCTTATTTGGAAGCAAATCATAGCATCTGTAAATATTTTAGTATGTATGTCTAACATAAAACATATTTTTTTTTTTCATAATTTCTTTTTTTTTTGAGTCGGAGTCTCACTCTGTTGCCCAGACTGGAGTGCAGTGGCCGCTCCCGGTCACCGCAGCCTCAACCTGCTGGGCTCTGGCGATCCTTCTGCCTCAGCCTTCCAAGTACCTGGAACTACAGGCGTGCGCTACCATGCTCGGCTAATTTTCTGATTTATTGTAGAGATGAGGTCTCGCCAAGTTGCCCAGGTGGGTCTCGAACCCGTGGGCTCAGGTAATTCACTCACCTCAGCCTCCCAAGGCGCAGGATTACAGGCTGAGCCACCAAGCCGGCTTTTTCATAACTTCTTAACTGAGTTCACTGTGTTAAAATAATTTCTTTTAAAAAGCAAAATCATAAAATCACTATCACATTTAAAAAATGAGTAATTTCTTGTTATTCAGTCCATGTTCTCTCTATAAAGAACACTACTAACAAGCCTACTATGCTGCCTACGCTACCTGAATCTTTGTGGGTTTTTTTGAGTCGGAGTCTCACTCTGTCGCCCAGGCTGGAGTGCAGTGGCACACTCAAGGCCACCACAGCCTCGACTTGCTGGGCTCAGGTGATCCTTAATGCCTTAGTCTTCCAAGTTGCTAGAACTAGAGGTGCATGCTACCCACCCAGCTAATTTTTGATTTATTGTAGAGATGAGTTCTCGCCAAGCTGCCTAGACCAGTCTCGAACCCGTGGGCTCATGCAATCCTCTCACCTTGGCCTCCTGAAGTGCTGGGATTATAGGCATAAGCCACCATGCCCAGCCCTGAATCTTAATCAATACTATTTAATGACCACCCCACAGAAAGCTGGTACTAGTGGACACAAATACAGAAGAAAGGAAAGGGGGGTTTCAATTACTTGCCTCATTTCCTCCTGGAAGCCTGTTCATGTGGACCAGCTGACCTTGATCATCCAATACCAGTTCAGTATATGTCAGTATGTCAGAAGGCAGAGGGGTTGATGGAAGGAATGCTTGAGTAGACATAGACTCCCAGAGTTTGATCAGGGACTGGTAGAGGAGAGAAGTTTGGCTAATCAGTGATAGCATTTCAATACACACAAAAACAATTATTAAGATTCAATCTGTTTTTTCCTTTCTTTTCCAAGTGTTCTGAAGAGAGTAAACATTAGACTAAATTCTCCAGATCCCATTTTCAGTTAAAATAGATTCACAGTTATTTTTAACTAAATAAGTAGTATCAACTCCTTTTTAAAGAAAAGGAAAAAAAAAATCCTAAAACAAACTTGCCAACAGAAGAATATCCCAGAAAGTGACATAAACGACATGACATCAGCTAATACAGCAAAAATCTAGGAAAGCCAAAATGAAATTTCTACTAGAGGTTCAGGGGAAGAATCTTCTTTTGAATATTTTTCATAGCCATAGACCCATAGAAAGGAGTTAACTCACTAGACATGCATGACTATTTGTAAATGTGCACATCAATTCTGCTCAAATCTGAAAAAACAGACAAATCCATCTACTCAGTTTAAAACCACTGTGGGCTGGGCTTGGTGACTCAGTCTATAATTCTAGCACTTTGGGAGGCTGAAGCAAGTGGATTGCATGAGCCCGCAGGTTTGAGACCTGCCCGGGCAACTTGCCAAGACCTCATCTCTACAATAAAATAAAAAACAGCCGGGCATGGTAGTGCACATCTGTAGTTCCTGCTACTCGGAAGGCTGAGGCAGGAAGGATCACCGGAGCCCAGCAGGTTGACGCTGGGGTAGCCCTGAGTGTGCATGCCATTGCACTCCAGTCTGGGTGAAGGAGTGAGACTCCAACTCAAAAAAAAAAAAAAAACCCACAATCACTGTAATTTCCATTTCCAACATTCCACAGATAAAACAAATCCTTGATGAAGTGGGAGCTAGTTTAGTTCCTTCTTTCTTTGCCTCAAAGCAACATTTAAAGGCCAGATGACTTATACATACCTGTATGTCTTGAACACTGTGTTTATGTCTATTATATAGGAAGAATTACATAGAATGGGATTTCTGTTTATAGCACTGGCATTGGGAAATGGAACCAAACCCTGCTTTTGGGCTAACAATGCTATAAAAGGGAAATAATGAATGAAGGATAGCTATGTTTCAAGAGAGAGAACTTGCAAACAAATGGCTACATGAAGGTAATTGCGTGCATTTGTGAACAACACAGGAATTCCAGATAGACTATTTACTGAGGCCATACATATTATTTTACCAAAATTCAAATGTGGTAATACTGGAAGTATTTGACTAGAAGACTTGGAAAAATTCTATATTCAAAAAAATTTTTTTAAAGAACAAATTCAGTATTCTTTTGATACCTTATGCTTTATTGGTTACATTTTCTGCTGGTGATATACTTTTCTTGCCTTCTATTGATAGAAGAAAAATCTGCAGCCCAGAGATGATTCACCATACAGATCGAAGGAATTTATTTTCATATAGAGGATGAGATTCATAATGTCATATTTTCTCATGCTAGTTTTTATTCAGCTATAATAAATCTCCCACAAAGGAACTTATACTTTAAACTGTATACCATAAACTCGATATCCATTTGTCTATGCTATCTATATTGATTCTCATCATATTAACCTAGGCTATCAACTAGACTGGGTTATCTTGGAAAATAGGAAAATGAGAACTAGAGATTCATACCTCTTTTTTTAATATCCATAATCTGAATATAGACTCGGGGAATATATATGTAACTCCTCACATAGGTCACTGTAAGCTACCACTAGAGGCATGTGGTCTTAGTTTACTCTTTCCTACTCAGAGACTTCTATTTTCACCATTCCTCCTATTAATTCATACAGAACCATCCAATATCTGGGTTGGCAGTCACCAATCCCCGGATGAAACAGAAATAAAAACAGTGTCAAGATTTTCCTGCCCTTTGGGAACACCTCTTTCTAGTCAAAGCTGCATCTGACGGAAATTCAGGAAAATCTTGCTTCCTAGGAATATGTCAGAGCCCGATTAGCTAACTTTACCTGCCGAAACATCTCTGGGATATCATATATGTATGTTGTCCCTAGGGATTGTGCCTGGAACCTCTTTGATTGAAGCAGATCTTTGGTCACATAGGGAGTATTGATTAACATTCCATGCAGTGGTCCCTGCTTGTCTCCATATGCCTGAAACATGATCTGCAGGGAAAAAAAGGATGGAATGGAGAGTTAAGAGACAGAGAAAAAGAAAAAAATCAGACAGCTGCCTAGAGGGGCTTTTTTCACAAATATTATCTCCTAAAAAACATTTTTGGTGGGCCAAGTAGCTGAGACATACCTTTTAACATTTGGTATTTAGTGCTATCACCTCTCTATAGATTAACTCCAAAAAAAGTGGTATGTAACCAGCCATACCTACAAAGTGTTCTCACTTTTAGATTAGTTGAAATCAACAAGAAAGCACAATGTAAATTTCACATCTCAGAGACAGACTGAAAATACTTGCCTTCTAAAGTGACTTGAATCCCATAAACTTAGAAATGAAGTTTATCAACTAACCAGTCTCAGCAGTCCTAGTATTTAAGGTAAGGAACAGCTATACACTAAAGATAATTCTCTTCTTTCTCCAGTGGTAGAAGATCAGATCAAGGCTCTATTAAATCATCTATGGTTTAGTCCACTTGAATAGAAGGTGCTTCATAAATATTATTAGTCACACAAAGGCTTCAAAGATTTCTGCCAGAAGTGGATTTCATCCATCCATGTAGACAGTTAATTTCTGTTAGTTCATAAGACATAGCCTCCAGTAAAATAACTATATTTTATTAAATTATATGTATTAAAAATATATACACATGTATATGTCTTTCCCCCAGAATACTGTCTACAACAAGTGAATGGCTATATTGCCATATAATGAAATCACTACACTGGTTTTTAATCATTTTTACTCAACTATTTCTAGAAGAGTACTTCATACTCCATATATTTAGATAGTTTTATTTGCTTATGAATATTTATAAAGGATGCCATAATTTCAATTCAATTAATATTTATTGAGTGCCCAGAGGTTGTATAACACTAAACTAGGCACTTTATGCATGAATACATACAATATAGAGTCCCAATGCAGTGAATACAAATGGAGATTGGAATGTAAGGATATGTGTATACCCACATATCTATTCAGGTCTTAAAAATAAGCACAAGTTTACCATTAATAAATAGATTTGTGTACCTGATATGTAGGTAGGAATAGATTTAAATACTTTCCTAAATAGTAGAGTTCAGCTAAGTGAATCTTTAACTTCTTGGTTCAGAGGAATAAAAGTGCTCTGCTGATTTATCAATCAGGTCCTATTCTGGGCAAAATTTCTCTCAGGCTGCTTAAAGGCCCACAGACTAGAGTTCCCAGTCCTCTTCCACAAGACCAGTGGGAAAAGTCACCATGTGGGAGGTGGAAAAGTCACCATCTTAGGGATGTGAGAGTAGACACTGTTTTAAGAAATTCATTGTGTTAAGTAAGTCAAGGAACAATATGAAAAAACTGGACTCAGAGGCGGTAAGCAGACTCAAAATAAGAAAAGGGGGAAAAAGCAGCAGGTTCTTAGAACTATATTTCTTGTCTGTTAAGAGAGACAGGATCTGTGAGTTTGAGACTCAGTTTTGCCAAGCTCTGAGATAAAGATAGACTGGTCATAGTTAAGTATTATAGCTGTGCACTAAGGAAGAGGGTGGGAGAAAGCCATCTTGGTACATACAATGCTGGTAGAAATTTAAAGTGGTACAAACATTTTGTCAAACAATCTATTAAGCATAGTAAGTTAAGCATAGTAAGTGTATGCTTAACTTATAAAGTTGAGACCTTCTTGTACTCACTCAAGAGAAACGAAAACATATTTACACAAAGGTTTGTAAAGACATGTTCTCAGCAGCCTTAATACTAATAGCTCATACTGGGAAATAAAACCCCAAATGTTCACCAACAGCTAAGTGAATATAAAAATTTCAATAAATTCATAAAATGGAATACCACCCAGCAACAAAAACGATCATACTTATAACCTATGCAATATAGATGAAACTCAAAAACATGCTAAGTAAAAGAAGTCAGATACAAAACAGTACACATTGTCTGATTTCTTTTATATAAAATTCTAGAATGGGCAAAGCTAATATATAATGGTAGAAAGCAGATCAGTGGTTGCCTAAGATTGGGGTTGGTACCTCTATTTTGACTACAAAGGAAATTGAGACAACTTTTTGGGGTGACAAGATGTTCTCTACCATGATTGTGACAGTAGTTACACAGTGCATACAGTGCGTACATTTGCCAGAATGAACTGAGCTGCACACATAAAGTGGGTCCATTTTATTATATGTAAACCATACCTCAATAAAGCTGACTTTAAAATGCTATTTCCCACTTACACCATATACTGGAAATCAACTCATTTGTGCAATCGACTACCCAAATCTCTTTTCCCCACTATGAATGCCTGACATCACAAAGACTCCACAAAGAAAACAAAACAAAATAAAACTCAAACCAGTCAACCTTGTTCCTTATTGGGTGACTAAATAAATAATGTGCTAGGGCAAGAGGTTGATGGTAATGGATAGTAATGCAAGTCCCTGAATTCTCAGCTCATTTATGTTAATTCTATTTTCTACTATAATAAACACAGTAATTAAAAACAGAAAAAATGTTTTACAAGTTCATGAAAATATGTACATATTTTATATATCACACACCTTTCACCAGAAGCCATCAAAAAGGCTTCTCTTAGAAAACCTCTGGTCTGGCCGGGCGCAGTGGCTGTCGCCTACAATCCCAGCACTTTGGAAGGCCGAGGTGAGAGGATTGCCTGAGCCCACGGGTTCAAGACCAGCCTGGGCAACTTGGCGAGACCTCATCTCTACAATAATAATAAAAAAAAAAAATTAGCCGGGTGTGGTGGCATGCGCCTATAGTTCCAGCTACTTAGAAGGCTGAAGAAGGATCGCCTGAGCCCTGCAGGTGGAGGCTGTGGTGGTCGTGAGCAGCGTGCCACTGCAATCCAGCCTGGGTGACAGAGTGAGACTCCGACTCCAAAAAAAAAAAAAAGAAAACAACCTCTGACCCATATAGTCTGCTGCCTTAGAAACCTGTACTTAGTATATGATAGCACATAACATGCCACAGTGAAATTATTTGACTTCTTCATTGTGATGTAAAGTTCTCGAGTAGAGTTTGCTTTTTATCTTTGTTTGCATAGTGTCTGACACACTATAAGTAGTCAATAAATGTTAAACTAAAGACCAAATGAATGAACAACAGGCATGGTTCTGTATTATCTTAAATTCATGTATGATGCACTAAAGAAAGGGAAAAATCATTTGGTAGTAAGCACGAGGTAGGCATTAGGAGCACAGGAA
The DNA here is from genome assembly GCF_000164805.1 of Carlito syrichta. Lineage (NCBI taxonomy): Eukaryota > Metazoa > Chordata > Mammalia > Primates > Tarsiidae > Carlito > Carlito syrichta. The sequence goes on from NW_007253296.1 coordinate 559,727, forward strand.
CTGGGTAAGAAGCTGCTCCTTCTTCAGTTTCCACCTCCAGTCATGGGTTTACAAAGTTAGTTCCCATGCAGTTTGGCTCCTTGAACTCTCTCAATTGAAGCACCTGAGAAAGACCTCTTCTTTCAGGGCTTCTTAAATACGCAGGACCCTTAGTAAAAGGGGTGTCCCTTCAGGCTGGTGGCTCTTTCATTCTCTCAGATACTTATGGAGCACTTATTTAGTGCACCAAGCACAGTACTAAACCCTGATTGAAGGGCTCTGTGCCTTTCATGCTCCTGTGTCACCACTAGCCAGCATGAAGGAAATCTCAGAGCTTTCTAGTAAAAGAAAGGGAAAAAAAGTAGTTATGAGAACAAACATTTATCAAAAGCATTAAAATCTCAAGTGGCCATCTTATTTTTCACAAGAATAGACCTGCCTTGAAGCCATTGTAGAAGTTAATTAAAAACATCCCTGCCCATGGAAAGCTTTGACTGAAAATGTCTTTTAAGGTTGTCCTAAAAGACATCAAATGCAGCAAAAATTATCAAATACTCTTTCTCATACACCACTCAGGTCTTGCATGCTCGCTCTCTGTTTTAACCGCTCATTTCTCACAGGATAGATTTCTCTAGCCATCTAACTGGGAATCAAAGTACAAAATGAAAGGTCATTCTGACAACTGTCCAAATTGAGATTTTTAAAAAATTCATCTTCAAAAGACTGACAAAAATGTCTTTTCCTATTTCTATTTCTGGATTTATATGGATATAGATAAAAACAAGAGACATATAATCTCTCCCTGGCACCCAATACACAGAATAGACTGAAACCCTTACTTATATATACTGGAGTACGGTCATCCTTTAATCAGAAGGAATGCACCTCTAGAGTTCAGGGCAAAGCTCTAAAATAATGTCCCAGTTCTTAAAAGATGTGAGCAATGCTAAACCAACTTAAATCTAGTATTATAGCAAATGGCCAAAAAATAGTTAGAAACTAAGGTAGTAAACATTAAAAGAGAATTCTCTGTTATCAAAAATCAGTCTACTGAGTCACTTTCTAATTTTCACATTCTCAATTTTTCTACCTGAAAATGGGTTAGAGTTTGCCACTTTGCTTTTGTATAATATGATAGCCTGAACTCTGAAGGAAAGATGTGTGTATAAACAGAATAGCATAACAGATAAATATGGCAACATCACTGCTTGATAGTGCCTATGCAACTATAGTATGTTGAAATTTTCTTTCTTTAACATAGAAATTGATGATATATTCCAACAATTCCCCTTTGTTTACTTGCCAACGAGTGGTTTAACTCCACTGAAAATATAGGAAAGAAAAGACTAAACTGCCGAAGTAGTCCACGAGCCCTCTAAAAGAGCCTTAAATTGTGGAACCACTAGAGTCAGGTTCACTAGGCATCTCAGTGCTCACCAATATGTGACAAAAGGTTGAGCGTTTTATAACATCCATGATATCCACATAGGCACATTTTATAAGGCAAATGAAGTTTTCAAATTCATAGAACCATTTAAGCTCATATAGACTAATCCCACCAGGTAAACTAATGGGATTTGTTAGTTTGGGTCTTGTCCTATAACAAGGACAAGTGGCTTATCTGTAGGACCAAATCAAAACTCTGAGGAGTCTGCTTGACTACTGTACCTGTGCTGTCCTGGAGTCAGTCACTTCTTTGTATAGGCTGATGTCCAAGTAATAGCCAGACTCGTTTGTCAGGAAGAGGCGGATAGGAATTGCTTTTCCAGTTGGTGTCAGGCGAATGTTGATTTTCAGTTCTGCCTGGAGGACGCGCAATTTCCACAGCCGACTTCCGTAGCGCATTACCATGCTCCGCACAGATTCCTCGATCTGACACAGACATATCACCAAGCACAAAACTTAAATACCTTGAAACTAAGACCTGTTTCAGGCCTGCCCATCTTTGGGAAGGAAGGGTTGAAAAAAAGATGCTGGCTTGTGGAGATGTACACTATTATATATTCCTTACAAAAAAGCAGTGAGATAGTGTTTTCCAAACCCTACTCTTCATTGGAATAAGTCTGGGACAATTTCATGTTGGCCTGGCATTTGAGCAGCTTTCTCTGGCTGCTCAAATGCCAGGCCAGATCTGTGCAACTCCTTCCACTTTCCCAATTATATTAATATTCTATATCAAAGATCTGCTATATCTAAAATTACAAGTCATGGGATTTAAGAGAAAGCCCCAAATAAGAATAAAATCTTTAGTTAAATAGCTATTAAGTAGCATTTATATGCATGGTAACTATGTTTCATTGCACTTATGGAAACTTAAATCAACATAGCAATTACCACATGAGCTTTCTTCCATATAATTTTATTAAACTTCATAATATATGTCTCTTGGCAAATTGCACAAATTAAAGAAAGGCAATTTGTAGGTGGTGCTAGAACATTCTCTCTAAACAGAGTTCTGAAGCTTGGTCACTGCCAAGTCCATATGGAATTAAAGGAGATGGGGCAGATGATCCCTATTTTCTTTAAGCTTTATACCAAGGCAGCTTAGTGCTCTTAGTATTCAAGGTTGGGAGAGTTATTTTCATCAAATGGCCTTAGATGTGACTTATCATTATTAATATGCTAAAGTAAAACCTTTTTTTTTTTCCAATATGGCTACAGGCAGCTAGAACATACTATTCAAAATTTCTATTTTCTTACTGTATCTTTCTATAATGCTTTCTCAACTTCATCGCAAATTTAAAAAATCTCTCATATTACCCTTCCTCTGGTGTTTCTCCAATAGTATGTACTACCTTTGCAGTTTGTTTCTGTATCACAGAATTTTAAGTTAGAATGGGTTTAAAGAGTTGACCTCTTTATTCACACACTTGCTTGTTAACCAAGAAATAGTTATCCACTCTTTTTTTGATGGGAACAAAAGTCAACGATCTCTATGTACAGAAAATTGACAGCTATCTATGATTAGAAATGCAGAGCCAGGGTATACAGGTGTTAAGAATGTAGGCAGAGAAGCTGATCTCAAAAACTCATTGAGGCAGGGCTCGGTGGCTCAGCCTGTAATCCCTGTACTTTGGGAGGCCGAGGCGGGTGGAGTGCCTGAGTCTGCGGGTTCGAGACCAGCCTGGGCAACTCGGTGAGACCTCGACTCTACAATAAAATAAAAAATTAGCTGGGCAACTTGGAGAGAACTTGTCTCTACAATAAAATAAAAAATTAGCTGGGCAACTTGGCGAGACCTTGTCTCTACAATAAAATAAAAAATTAGCTGGGCATGGTAGTGCATGCCTGTAGTTCCAGCTACTTGGGAGGCTGAGGTAGAAGGATCGCCTGAGCCCAGTAGGTCGACGCTGGGGTGCCCTCCAGCCTGGGCGACAGAGTGAGACTCCAACTCAAAAAACAAAAAAACAAAAACAAAAAAACTCACTGAGAAAAGGTAAGCCAAATCTAACAGTGTCCAGGCCATGCTTTAAGTCTCCTAGCTTCATTAGTGCCAGAATACTTGGGAGAAGTGTTGCTTAAACTAGATGATGAGATATGACTTTCCTAATAGGCAAAAGCAATCCATTATTAGCCTGGAATATTGAGGAAAAGTAAAAACTATTTCTCAGGTTTTAGATACTAAGTTCAAAAAGAAAAAGTCCATGACTACAATTGTTCTTGAAAAAAGAAGATATTGGTTCTCCCATCCAAACTTCACAATATCATGACAGAAAAGTTAGAGGAAGCAGAAATAGAGAACAGCTTGTTTTTATTACACCTGGGGTGAAAGGTCAAGTACAAAATCACCTTGTTTACTCTCCTTAAATTATATAGAATAATATAGAATGCATTTTAGAATAGAGCCTCAGGGAAAAAATATACATAATACATGTGAAATTCCTTATCAGCTAAATTCTCTCCCTGTGGAAAAATGCTAAAGAGAAATAGGTTAGACACTTTGAGAAGGAGCATTATCTCACTAGGGCCACCAGATAAGTAACATTTGGTACACAGAAGCAATAATTTAGCCAAAATGCTTAATAACAGCAAAATTAATTATTTCAGATGAGAAATTCTAGGGAATAATATAAAACAGGGCCACTATCATGGTAAATATAACCAAACAACTACCAACAAAGGAAAATTAAGAAGTTGTTTTACATTTTGCACAGCTTATAAATGACCAGCAAGCTAATGCTATACCACCTTCAGTTCTGAGGCCCATTTCTAATGGCTATATCAAATTGTTGACACTGTCCTTGAAATTCAGTCTTTTTTTTTTTTTCTTTGAGTTGGAGTCTCACTCCATTGCCCAGACTGGAGTGCAGTGGCCACTCCCGGCCACCGCAGCCTTGACCTGGCGATCCTTCCACCTCAGCCTTCCAAGTAGCTGGAACTACAGGCGCGCTACCACACCCAGCTAATTTTT
>NW_007253296.1:564136-569140 GCF_000164805.1 Carlito syrichta
TTATTTATTGTAGAGATGAGGTCTCACCAAGTTGCCCAAGCAGGTCTCGAACCCGCAGGCTCAGGCAATCCACTCATCTCAGCCTCCCAAGGTGCGGGATTATAGGCTGAGCCACCGAGCCTGGCTGAAACTCAGTCTTATAGGCATTGTATAAATTTCAAATATTAAGGGCTCAACTCAACTTGGAAACAAGAGTACCTGTTTCCAAGTTCAAGTGAGATTAACAAAATGAATGAATCTCTTTGCTTGTGTCTGCTAGTGCTAGGACAGAAGCTAAGAAGAAATGTACCTTTGATGGGTCCATAATGACTGTGGGTACAAAGTTCAGGAAGATGTGGTTACAGTCAGTGCGGACATTTGTATTGTTAAAAGCAACTTCCAACTCATCCATGGCTTCCAAGAGCAGCCGTTCCCCTTCATTTTGTAGATATTCAAAAGAAGCTTCCTATGCAGGAAGAAAATGATAAACATTAATGTGTTTTAAAAGCAGCAACACAGAAATGACTATTATAATAACTTAAGCAGCAGTATGTCAAGAATCATAAGGCATCTGGTGAAGACACTGTTTATCTTTTCCCTAGAGTCTGTCTTGCAACTCAAGAAGTGGGGGCAAGGGTCAGATAAAGAGTCTGTCAATCCCTTCTCCTGCCTCTTATGGTATCATTTCCCTCTAAGAGATAGAAACGCTAGGCACCACAATAGGATATTTTACATGTGCCAAAGAGAACTATTTAGAAAGGAAATCTGTTTAGAAATGAAAAGCTGAAGAAAGGTTATGGTTATGGAATACAATAATAACTAATACATCAGGAAATGCCTTGCTCTGTACATACACTACCCATACCTCTAGCCAGCTATAAAATGGAATGACCTCTTTCCTAACTCATCTCCCAATGCTCTAATATCACCCAACTCTCTCTGAATTTTCTGTTACCATACTTTCCCTTTTCTAAAGTGACTGCTACCATGCTTCCGTTATTTAAAAAAGGGGGGGCCGTGTTTATTATATGAAACATTTACTTTTATGTGAGAAATGACTCAGATTTTTGCTGGCTATTAAAGAATAAGATAAAAGAGAACAAGAGCCTTGATTCAAAACATGAAAACTTGGGTTTGAACCATGCCTGTTTCTCTGTCCCTTCCCTCAGAGATAACTTCCCATTAAAGTATAGCACCCACCTTAGTGACCAGATCAGAATGTCTGATGATTGCACGAACAAAGAACCTGTAGTCTGTTACTTCTGTGCCCACTTCCACCTTGGCTGCCCCAAGATAGAGGTGCATTTTGTGATTAGCACATGGAATAGCAGTTAGATCAAAATTTCTCATCCGGTTCAGCTCTAACTGGAAAGCAAGAGCAGGCTCCAGGTGACGGTAGATACGATCCTCCTCAAACTGAGCATAAGAATCACAGAAAAATCAGCCCACAAGAGGCAGTTACAAAATTATATTATGAATGTGTATGTAAAAAATATGCTGGAAAATAGAAACATAAGCTATAATCTGCTAATGAGCAACAAAAAGAAGCTACATACAAGGCTAATGCTATAGCTTACATAAGATTAGACTCTAAAGTACCTATTTACTTTCCAAACTTTTAGCGTTTATACTTTTACAAGTGGTGATAATGTGCATTAAAAACAAACAGACAAATAAACAAAACACCTCAATTTCCTTAGAACTCCTATAGCATGTAATGTCTTTATAATTCACTTTTACAATTAACCACTGACTGCTTTACATTAGTATCTACTACACATGCCAATGTTTGAGCTTACCCAACTAATCTAAAATGCTTAAGGGCAGGATCTGTATCTTATCACTTATGACATAGTACAAAGGACATAATAAATACTCAACAAATAAACATTAGATGATTTTTTCTTTTAATAAAAGAGGTTTTTGCAACATTTGGCCTTGGAGCCATAGGTATATAATTATTTATATGTCTTTTTTAAAAGTTGTATTAGCACAGTTACTATACATTTTGCTGAAACTAAGTTGTTTTTCCAAGTATACATCAATTTAAAGAATGGAGGGAAAGAGCCAAAAAATATAAGCTGGTAACAGGAAGAAACCAACATAGCCTGAAAGTTTGTACTTTAAAATTGAAAAACAAATGCACATACAAAAGGGCTAACTATAAATTAACTGTATGTGACAAGAATAATCCTACAAAGTATAGTAGTCCTTTATAATCACATCCTTAGGACTGTTCTAAAGGATAGGAATGATTTTGAAAGTTATTGCCTTCTTTGGGTAGCTCAGTACTTTCGGTTGTTTCTTAAACCAAACTCAGCAGAAAGTCTGGTTTGGTTCTAGGACACATGTAAGTCAAAGAGAAGCACAAATTTAATGAGAGAAAGGAGAATGGCAAGAAGAAAACATGGCAAAGGTAAGCTAGTCTTGAACTTTAAAAAAAATAAGCGAAGAATTTTAAAAATAGGGAATAAATCAGACCTTACCTTATCCCTTGCTCGGAATGTAAAAAATTTAGGGAATTCTCTCTGTAATTGAAAAAGGGGGGAAAATGTGTCAATACATCATACTAGATATGGCTCTTTGAGGACTAACATATAGTATAGAAGCAGTTAAGCATTTAGAAGACAGTTGAAAAAAACAAAAACAAAAACATGCTCCTTACCTAAACAGTCCAGGAAATATGAATGATCCTCCGGGTAACCCTCACTTGGACCCCATTTCCAAATTTGAGAATCACATTATTAACCTAACTTTAGTTTCTACTCTCTCCCAGGAAAAAAATTTATATTTTTTACCACCTAAGTGAAAAAAAATCTTCTTGGATGTTGCTCTTGGCACAACCTGGTAAATAAAACCAATATACCCTTATGCTGCAGCCATTGCAATAGTAGTTGCTGAACTGATTTCCCCAGTTTCTCCTTAAAAAACTCTTACAATGTTAACTAGTCAGACAGCAGAGAATTCTCAGTCCATGATTTTTTCACATTCATCTTCAAGTCAATAATTTCAGGAGTTTAAATAATAACATTTCAAGACAATGTAAAGTACAAAATGATATTCTGGCCACTACCACTATATGTATAGGAAAGAATGAGGTGGAACTAGTGAACTTTTAATCATTAGATCTTACTGTCTTTTTGCAGGATGTTACACAAGAAAGCAACCAATTTACTAGAACCTTATTAATTAACAAAGATGAATTCAATTAGTAGAGTTCATTAGTTTCTGAAATTTAACGTACTAACAGCAAATATCCCTGTTTTTTGGATGGGGGAAGCTCTACTGGCAGTGCTGGAATCAAGTCATTACTATTTGCCTCTGTAGGAGGTTTCATTAGACACCTTCTTCATTATGAGTGCAATATAATCAAACACTTTCAGTACAAGGCAGAGAGACCAGGACTCAGCCTACATATCTTCAATGAGCTTTAGGAACCACGAAGGAAACATAAACTGAAAATCATCTAGGTGGCAGGCCTTCTCATGTGTTGTCCCATTCAATGTTCTCAACAACTTCTAGAGGTAGGAATTAGGACCCCCATTTTACAGAGCACGTAGCCTTGACTCAGGTGATATCCCCAGAATGACAGAGAAAGAAAATAAACTTGGGTCTCTTTAATGCCAGAACTTATGCTCTTTCACCTTTCATGGGCAGAACATAATCTTTCTATTCTTACTATAACCCAAATTCCTTATTTAGAGAATATTTTTTTGATGGGACAAAACAAAACCCCCCAGTAATTAAGACTTTAAATTTAAGAGAAAAACCAAGAAGAAAAAAAGACGCTAAATTTAAAAAGTAGAAAGCAAACAAACATACTTGTGGTTCTTGAATTTACTGACTACTTCTTTTTTTTTTTTTTTTTTTGAGTTGGAGTCTGGAGTCTTACTCTGTCGCCCAGACTGGAGTGCAGTGGTCGCTCCTGGCCACCGCAGCCTCGACCTGCTGGGCTCCGGCGATCCTTCCGCCTCAGCCTTCTAAGTGCTGGAACTACAGGTGTGTGCTACCACGCCCGGCTAATTTTTTTGATTTTTTATTGTAGAGACGAGGTCTCGCCAAGTTGCCCAGGCCGGTCTCGAACCCGCGGGCTCAGGCAATCCACTCACCTCAGCCTACCAAGGCGCGGGATTACGGGCTGAGCCAACGAGTCGGGTTCTGAAAACTTCTTAAATACTTAACCACTTAAATACTTTGCACAGGTATTACACCTCGCTCTCACCTTAACTAAAGCTTGCACAGTTAATAAATCTTTTGACATTTTCCTCGATACTTTAACTGTACAACTGCATTTAACAGGTTTCTAGGAGTTTGTTTACCAAGCTCAGGAAATCCCTTATTTGGGCTTAGGTCTTTAAAAGCCCTCTGAAAGTGAATTTTACACAGGACTAAACTTTTTTTGTTGTTGTTGAGTTAGAGTCTCACTCTGTCGCCCAGACTGGAGTGCAGTGGCCGCTCCCGGCCACCACAGCCTTGACCTGCTGGGCTCCGGTGATCCTTCTGCCTCAGCCTTACAAGTAGCCGGAACTACAGGTGTGCGCAACCACACCCAGCAAATTTTTTATTTATTGTAGAGACCGGGTCTCACCAAGTTGCCCGGGTGGGTCTCAAACCCGCGGCCTCAGGTAATCCACTCGCCTCAGCCTTCCAAAGTGCTGGGATTACAGGCTGAGCCACCAAGCCCGGCAGGACTAAACTTTTATTAATGAAGTGTGGTTCTAAATAATTCTCTGACCCCTCCCAATCATGACAGTGAAGCATATGGGAATGACTTCAAGGTTAAACAGGATGCATTCAGCTCAGTTGTCAGTAAATAAGCTCATGGTTTTAAATAATCTAATTTTGGTTTTATTCAAGAAAGGTATCACTTTCGAAGCATTATCTAAAATGTAACACATGTCAAAAACGAAAGGATAACAAAATCTTTCCATGGAACACTCTGAAAGAGAAGTCAAGGAAAGTGATCATACAATTTTTTTTTTTTTTTTTTTGAGTTGGAGTCTCACTCTGCCGCCCAGACTGGAG
>NW_007253296.1:569219-573250 GCF_000164805.1 Carlito syrichta
GGGCTCAGGCAATCCACTCACCTCAGCCTCCCAAAGGCGCGGGATTACAGGCTGAGCCACCGAGCCCGGCTGATAATACAATATTTTAAGCACACACTTTTCTATTCTGCCTAAACTATTATTTGCTAATTATTAAAAATGTTATTTAGTATATTATTTGTTTATGTATATTTGTAGTATCAAAACCAGTTCTTTTAAAAATAAAGCAACAATAATTTTAAAATGCTTTATTTTCCACTAAACCAAATAAGAATTGCCTGAGCCCACGGGTTCGAGACCCACCTGGGCAGCGAGACCTCATCTCTACAATAAATCAAAAAATCAGCCGGGCGTGGTAGCGCATGTCTGTAATTCCGGCTACTCGAAAAGCTGAGGCAGAAGGATCGCCGGAGCCCAGCAGGTCAAGGCTGCGGTGGCCGGGAGCAGCCACTGTACTCTAGTCTGGGTGACCGAGTGAGACTCCAGCTCAAAAAAAAAAGAAAAAATAAAATTTGTAGTAACTAAAAGGCATGTAAAGCAGTTTGAATGGAAATACCTTTAATACAAATAATGAAGAAACTAGCTAATCCCTGGCAGAGGTGGGCAACAACTACTAGTTAGAATAACTACTTTCAATAAGGTTAGCTAAGAAAAAGTAGCATGAGATAATACAGGCAAACTTTCTTTTTTTGGGGGCAAATTTTCTTTTTTAACTTCTGAGTCAATGTTTAGCTCCACAGTAAAATCTTCAATTTAAGTACTGAACATTCTGAACAGGAGATGGAAAGACTTTTGTGCAATGAGAAAGGTAGACAATCAAGCAATTATTTGGAAGACTTGGAAGTCTGAAGACTTTTATAGGAAGTCATCTCTTTTGGCGCTTAAGAATCCACAAAAATCACAGAAAACATAGAAAAAAAGAAAACTGAAAGTCTGATCCTGTGGTTTTGGTAAATTCCTTCATCCTATGTTATCCTTATACTGACAATTTTTCCACTAACAGCATTCATGTTTATTACATCACTAATGTAATTGCTTTCCAAGCATTCTGCTAGTATTATGGGCAAATGTGCACAAAGAAAAACCCTCTTAGTGTCTGGTATCAAAAAACAAAAGAATGCAACATTTCTCAGGAAGAAATTATACTCCTGCTGTGTTCTAATCAGCCAACCATCATCAAGACAATCAAAATAATTTGCCCAAATTAGCCAATCAAGACACCCTGCAAATCAGAGAATGTGAAAACCTGCAACAGAAAACATCATAGCTGATTATGATACTAATAATCGTGTTAAAAACCTAATGAGATGAAGAAATTGGGAACTTGCTGCTACAATTCTCTTTTACCTTAACATGCTGAGAACTAATTATATAGACTGTAATTAAAACAAAAACCCAAACCAACCTTTCTGAAAACTAATAGTTGGTCCACTAGCAAACAGAACTACCTAATTATGATAACTACTGTTCATGATAGTTAGCTTTTCCTTCAAGGCCCAAATAATCCAAAACATTTAATTTTAAGGTGGGAGTCATTCACACAGCAATCATAAAACTACAACTATTTATTGAGAAACTTGTAATGATTTTAAAAAACTCATGAAATCTTACAAGCAAGAAATAAAACAAAATCGTTTGACTTAGAATCTCACTATGGTTTTTGGACTTAATGTTTTTATTTAGGTGGCAAAGGATAAGAAGAAATCCTGAAAATATGCATCATTATATCCTTAACAAAACTTTGCTGGAAAAATATGGAAAGTTTCAAAAAAAAAAGGTTAATACTGTAACAGTTAGACAACACTTTCGGTTACACTTTTTGAAATTCAAGACCTGAAATATGAATGAAACTAACAGAGAGTGAGTTAATGAGTTTTAACTAACATTGTATAGCTACAGTTTAGATAGCTGCAGAAATTCAAGGAGCCTCTTCTTTTGCAGCCAAGGTTTCAATTTTTTTTTAAAATGAGGAATATATTTACAAGAAGAGTCTTGTTTTACCTCAAACTTTCGATTTAAATATCAACTTTAAGCAGTTATTAAAATCCCATTATGGGGACTTGATTTCATTAGATGGTTATGGAAACAGACTCAATACCAAAGCCTCCTTAACATTGGCAAATCTTGCTGTCTCAGAAAGAGTCTCCATGTATAGCCAAGAGACTAAGACAGCAGTAGACATACCTGTGGACAGCTTTCTGGGACTACAGTGGTTAAACAATGACATTCTGGAAAAGCTCATTGCTGTCACTGACATCTGAATAAACATTAACAATATACACACTCTAGGAACCTCTGCTCTGGCCCTCATTTGCCTTGATCCGGTTCTGAGGCAATCTGAAAGACCAATGACTATGCAACAGCACAGCTTGCTTCATTCCACTAACCAATGTTCTTGAAGCAAACTTTGTAACCTTCCTCCTCTCCTTGCCCCCTCATGTGCACATTCTCTGTTCTATTCAATAACATAGGGATTTTGCAGTGTAGAACACGGGAGGCTGCATACATCACAGTGGATTACCAAGAAGCCAGAGAGATCAAGGGATTCATCTCTAACACTCCTGGAAAGCTTTCTCTTTTTCACACTACACTAACTATGGGGCAAGCACACATCAGATGACATGACAGAGGCTAAGCATCCTTCATGAATAGCAAGCTAACACCAACAGAAGAACTCACAGCAGCACCACGACAGTGACCCCAAATTTGTACAACTTCTGTCAAGGCTTCCTGGCTGTTTTACATCCTGGAAGGAGTTCAGAAATAGTTGTCCTCACACCCTGAAAAACTACTAATTATTCATAAGGGTAGTAACAAAACACCCCAACTCCTTTGCCATTCAATTTTTCAGAGCAAATCACAATCCACACTTGAATCTAAATGTTATCTATTCTCTAAGTCATATGCTCTAAAGCATTTCCCACACTAATGACAAATCAAGTCACTTGGTAATTTAACTGATTTCCCACTTGGTGCCACCATAAATAGGAATCAGACAGTAATTGCCAGGGAAGACCCCCGTGGGCCTCATTTTTTCTAGCAGATTTTGCCTACACATGTCCCTTTTCAACCTAAATCAGACATATCAGGACAGCTGGGATTAAAAAATGTTTTAAAGCTATTAGATATACTCTAGGACATACCATAGATTAAGAGATTTTTTTTTTTTTGTCGCCTAGACTGGAATGCATCATCAACCTGCTGGGCCCCGGCGATTCCTCCGCCTCAGCCTTCCAAGTAGCTGAAACTACAGGCATGTGCTACAACGCCCAGCTAATTGTTTTGATTTATTATAGAGATAAGTCTCACCAAGTTGCCCAGGCTGTTCTTGAACCCATGGGCTCAGGCAATCCCCTCACCTTGGCCTCCCAAAGTGCTGGGATTACAGGCTTGAGCCACTGCGCTCAGTCCAAGAGATTTTGTTTTGTTTTGTTTTTTGAGTTGGAGTCTCACTCTGTCACCTAGACTGGAATGCAGTGGTCACTCCTGGCCACTGCAGCCTCGACCTGCTGGGCTTCGGAGATCCTTCTGCCTCAGCCTTCCAAGTAACTGGAACTACAGGCACACGCTACCACGCATGGCTAGTTTTTGATTTATTGTAGAGATGAGGTCTCACCAAGTTGCCCAGGTGGGTCTCGAACCCACGGACTTAGGCAATCCACTCACCTCAGCCTCCCAAAGCACTGGGATTACAGGCTGAGCCACCGATCCCAGCGAGGGTTTTTTAAAAAGGTTTTTTGGTGTGTGTCTTACAAGTGCAAAAAATGTCAGTGATAATGAATCACTGTGGTTTTTAAAAATTTTACCAGACAGCTTTAATTGATCATGGTATGCATATTAAATAAACCAGTTAGTATGCTATAGATATGAAGACTCCATCCAAACCATTAGCAAAAAGGAAAATAATTTTTCAAATTCAGTGTTGTTTCCAGAATAACATGCTATTATTCTGAAGTCAGTGACAAAAAGCATGGTAATATTTAAGAACCAGGCACAAGCTGGGCTTGGTGGCTCAGCCTGTAATCCCGCGCCTTTGGGAGGCTGAGGTGAGT
>NW_007253296.1:573535-605599 GCF_000164805.1 Carlito syrichta
AACCCAAAAAAAAAAAAAAAAAGAACCAGGCACAATACTCTTCCAAAACCCAGGGCCTGGCTCTGGCATGTTCACCTTTGTTTGAAACAACATCTACAAGGAACAGTGTTTATTCATGGGCTCTCATATTCTATCCCCCATTATCAATTTTACTCTCTAAGCTCCTGATTTTTCTTCCAAAAGCTCCAGGGTTCTCTTTAAGCTCCTCATACTTCTTCACTGACTATTTCCTATCTAAAGTTATTGATTGATATATATCTGCACTCTGCTTGATTTCATGACATCAATAACACAGGGAAGTTGTGTAGTTCACATTTCCTAAAGCATTTCTGAAAATCTTAGCTTTTTAGTTAGCTTGCAGGGTAGGCTCTCTTGTTTCTCTGTAGACTAGACCAACAAGGTGAACTATATGTAGGAAAACAAAATGTCAAGTGCTAGAAACCTAATAAACAAAAGGGCAATAAAAGCAATCACATGTAGGTCCTTGAGTTTAGAAAGTTCTTTCTAGAATCCCAAGTGTTATCTTCATTATTGCAAACAAGCAGGGCTTGAGAACTAAATTACCTTAATTGCTAAAACCAAACCAAATACAATGAAATAAAATTTTTTATCAGGAAGATTAAGACTTTCTAACATCCTTTGTAACTTTTCTTGGCTACATTAGAATTAATTTTTAATGAAATATTTTGAGTACAATTAGTCAATCTGACAATGACATATTGGTTGCAAACTGAATTTCTGGCCTTACTGCTGTCATCATATTGGGTATGATCATATGGGTATACCAGATGCTAGGCTATTGACTTAATACTCTTATCAATAAAAATTTTAATCTCATAAATTTTTTTTTATTTTTTGAGTTGGAGTCTCACTCTGTCACCCAGACTGGAGTGCAGTGGCTGCTTCCGGCCACCGTAGCCTCAACCTGCTGCACTCTGGTGATCCTTCCGCCTTAGTCTTCCAAGTAGCCGGAATTACAGGCATGAGCTACCACGCCCGGCTGATTTTTTTATTTATTGTAGAGATGAGGTCTCGCTGCCCAGGCGGGTCTCGAACCCGCGGGCTCAGGCAATCCACTCACCTCAGCCTCCCAAAGGCGCGGGATTACAGGCTGAGCCACTGAGCCCGGCTTAATCTCATAAATATTAACAGTTAATCAGTTAAATGGGAGAACAAGCTACGGAATTCTTAATTTTTATTTTCTGCTCCTAAAATTAATATAAAACAAAAAAAGTAGCAACTTGGGGTCTGTTAAGGCATTTTAAATAATAAATCATTGTTCTTCTGAATTGAGAATTCTCAATAATAGAACTTTAATCCATCTTTGGGTAAAAGCCAAGAACCCACAGTGCAATTAGCAGTTCTTACTTAATTCACTATGTGCACAGAAGAAATTACTAGTTAGCTCCTGTTTCTACCTCTGGATAAATGCAGATGCTCATTCTTAAATATTTCTCAGAGATACATTGAGATTTTATTATAGGGTAAAATTAAAAAAGGAAAAAACCTTTAGCTGGTACACTGTAGAAGAACTGGATATTTATTACAATAATTTCTAAAAAGAAGAGGGATCAGATATAAGTCCACGTCTTCTAACTAACACATTCTGTTTAAATAATCAGCAGCAAATAGATAAAACAATAAGTAATCTTTCATTATTGTTCCTTTTACTTACATGAAATCTTTGATCCACCTCATAGTTGACCTGTTTTCTGAAATCCTTTCAAATAAAAGACAGAAAGGAAGGAAAAAAAGCAGAAGCTGGCAATTAGTAATAAAATTACAAAATTGAGTAAAAGGTGATGAGTTAAACTAGTGTTTTTAAATACTAAATTTATAGCAAAACAGTTATTTATCTGTATAGTTCTACAAGTAAGCATATGATTGTGATCCCACTTTTTATTAAATTCTAGCAGCAGCATAAGAAATATTAAAAGAGATACAATTCACATGTCAATACCTTTTGTGCAACCAGGAAAGTAAGGCGCCGGATCCCATGCTCAACCAGGGTAGCTTTCTATGAGCAAACATGTAAAACAGAAGATAGATGAGATCTCCATTAATCCTAAATTTTACCCTATTCGGTCCTTGTAAAGCTCTGATTGGTCTAAGCACTCTTTTTGGCTACGTACATCTTGGCTCAGTACCTTCAAACCTGAAAATAAATTTCAACCTGGCTCCTTGGACTAAGTCTTATGAAATAGATTTTACGTTGATCTGGATAAAACTGAAAGAGAACTTTGTAGAGTAGAAAAGGTGATGAGGTAAACTAAGTTATCTCAGAACCAATTCACATCAAGGCAGAACGTAACAATTTCTGCTTATAGAAATCACATCATTGAGCATGTATTCAAATAAGAAGATTAATATTGATACAGAAGCTAAATAAAATCAGATAAAGAAAAAGAACAGCTTTCCAGTAGGCAGAAAACACAGGTCCTAAACTGCTATTTGGATTATAGATATTTTCTAGTGTCAGATACAGCATTCCTATGATTCAACCTAACAAATCCTGAATTTCAGTTCTCTAAAACAGTTCTTCCCTACTTTACATTAAGGTATTTTTTAAAAGAGGTTTTTAAAAATTATTAAAAGCAAAGTTTAACAGGATTTTAAATTTAGGGATTATTCATATCTCCACTTATCATAGGTAATCAGTTAATTAGAAGTTAGCAGAGACCAGTAGTTTCAAGACAACCTCTTATTTGAGTTTTGGCCTAACAGACCTTAGCCTTTTCCTTTCCTGTACTGCTCATTTACCTCAAAAGGGAGAGACAAAGAAATAAGTTAATGAATTAAGTAAAAGACCTGCTTTTAAAGGTCCCTAACAAAGAGGGGCTACATGGCAACAAGCAGAAAAACAGTCGACCAGTTGAATGACTTCTGAGAATAGTAAAATATATATATGAATAGTAAAATTTTAAAAGTACATAGACTTTCACAACCTACATCTAGACTTTAGTTTGACCACATTTCTTGCTATAATGCTAACCCAAAGAGATATGTTCATAAGTCAATTCTTAACATTCATGATACTGCAATTTTTTTTTTTTTTTTTTGAGTTGGAGTCTCACTGTCACCCAGACTGGAGTGCAGTGGCTGCTCCTGGTCACCGCAGCCTCAACCTGCTGGGCTCTGGCTATCCTTCTGCCTCAGCCTTCCAAGTAGCTGGAATTACAGGCGCGTGCTACCATGCCCAGCTAATTTTTGATTTATTGTGGAGATGAGGTCTCACCAAGTTGCCCGGGCGGGTCTTGAACCCACGGGCTCAGGCAATTCACTCACCTCAGCCTCCCAAAGCGCAGGATTACAGGCTGAGCCACCAAGCCCGGCTGATACTGCATATTTTTAAAAATCCAAATTGGTTTCCCCTTATAAGGAAACATGTTCCTGGGTTATTTCTTCCGATTTCTCCATTTCTGCCCTGGCACTGCTGAGTAATAAAATTAATTTTATTAACAGCATAAGCAAAAGATAACTAGAAAAATTAATTTCCTGCAAACAAATAATAATACTAAATTCCCAGGTCAAATATAAATAAATTTTGGCTTAGCTACATTTAAAAATTATCTGTACTGTCATCATAACCTTTGCTATAAATCACCAAGTATTGACACTACAATAAGAAAAAATTGTGTTGAAAGAAAGGGGGGTATGGTGGCTCCCAGTCTCTCAGTGTGCCCAGGAACAGAAGCATTTCTCCAGATACCAACGAAGAATTCCACTACAGTCAAGTCCTTCAGAGACAAGCATCAATAGCTATGTTCTGGCAAGGGAAGAAAATAACTTTAATAATGCCATGATTTAAAATCAAAATTGTTATTGCTTTTAAAATTCCACAAGTGGCTGACAATAACAGCAGAGCAACAGGATTCTGATTACATTGTAATAATGTGGGTCTCACAGCAAGTCCACAGCTATTACCCAGCGATTAGGCATCAGCACCTGGAGAAACTCCATTTACACTGACTGCTTCAATCTCCTCCACAAGTCATTTACAAATATATGATCCTAATTTCTATGAGAGAAAAAAAGACATGCTGGGACTAGAAGATTATTTGGACAATTTGGATCAACCTATTTGATAGTTTAATGTGCGCTTTAAAAAAAAACTTTTTCTAAACTGCTAGAAGCATGATCATGAAGTGAAAAACAAAACTAGCTATCACTTCAGCTTTTTTTAGATTGCTTTTCCATATATATATATACACGTATATATATACGTGTATATATATATGATTTTTTTTTTAAAACAAGGAAATGAAAATGACAAATGTTCCTGGATAAGCACAGTACTTGATACAGTTACAAGTACCATATCTTGGACCAGTCTACCCTTACCTTATGAATAGCCTTAGGCAAAGACACACAATTTCTCTGTGCCTCAGTTTACAAGTCTAGTAAAATTTCTTATTGCTTATTTATGTTACAAATACATGCAGTGAAAATGAAGAAACTATCTCTTTAGATCAATGTGACAATATATTCAATACTTAGATCTAAAGTTATAAAAAGCCTAAAGTTGTGGTCAAATTATGGAAAAACAACCAAATATAGGTGATTAATGCCTCAAAATCTGAAGAAATTTTCAGATTATTTCCTGAAGCAGCAGCGGCAATGGCAGCCACACACATTAGGACTCTTCAGCAAACATTACCTTTATCACCAGCTTTATGTTAATTTTATAGGATCACTAGCCCAGGGCAAGAAAGTTGCTTGAGGTCAGAAGTTTGAGACCACCTTGGGCAACACATCCAGACCCTAAAAATAAAAAAAAATTAAAAGCCAGGTGTTGTGGTGTGCACCTGTAGTCCCAGCTACTTGGTAGGTTGAGGAAGGAGGATCACTTGAGCCCAGAAGTTCATGTGAGATATGATCATGTCACTATCCTGGGTGACAGAGTGAGACCTTGTCTCTAAAAAAAAAAAGATAAAGAAAAATCTCCAGGCACGTCCCCTACTTTCACTTCCCTGTAAGAATCCTTTCCTCATGTGCAATCCCACAGTTAATTTATGTGCTGTGAGGGCACCATAGAGTAAGTACTAAGACTCATGTTAATCACTAATTTACCATTTTTTCCTCTTGGTATCTACCATTAGCATTACATGATGTGAATGCCAATGGGACTAATGTTTTATACTACTGAATTCAATTTTAAAAACATCTAGTGAGGTCTTTCTCTGTAGCAAGCATCATGAGCCAAGTGCTGATCACTCAAAGAGAACATATAGGTCTTGCCATTAAGGTCAGGTTAAGAGGGCACTCTAGCATTTATCACATATCACAATAAATATAACTGTAGATTATTGCTTTAAGCATGCCTATTCAGTCCCCCAAACTACAGTATACACATCTTCAGGGCTAAGAATGTATTGTTCAGTAAAACACCTAGATCTATGTACCTTAGAGTTAGCATCAAATCTTTAAATTCTAGTACTTGCTCCATCATCTTCCAGTTGGTGACCAAGTGGCTTTAATTTCTCTGAGCTTTAGCTTTATTCCACGTGCATAGCTGAAATAATTCCTGACTAATCTAACTCCATAGGATTGTGGTAAGGTGTATGTAAAAAAATCTACATAGAGGTTCTTTATAAATAAAAAGCATTATTATTGCTAATAAATGTACTCTGACCAACTAATAATTCAAGGGAGAAAAATATATTTTAGTTAGGGTTACTCAGAAGTCCTCAACAAAGAGGGGAAATTTGAGACAATTCTTAAAATAAGCAGGAAAAGCCGGGCTTGGTGGCTCAGCCTGTAATCCCGTGCTTTGGGAGGCTGAGGTGAGTGGATTGCCTGAGCCTGCGGGTTCGAGACCCGCCTGGGCAACTTGGCGAGACCTCATCTCTACAATAAATAAAAAAAATTAGCCGGGTATGGTAGCGCATGCCTGTAGTTCCAGCTACTTGGAAGGCTGAGGTGGAAGGATCACCAGAGCCCAGCAGGTGGAGGCTGCAGTTGCCAGGAGCAGCCACTGCACTCCAGTCTGGACGACAGAGTGAGACTCCAACTCAAAAAAAAGATAAGCAGGAATTAGAATGAAAGGGGAAAACATTCCAAAGGAGAGGCAGTAAAAGAGATCAACTAAACAAGGCATATAAGACAATAAAGACTTAGGTCTTTTCACAAAATAGCAAAAGCTAGAAATTAGCTGATGGGGTAAAATCTCAAGTTAAGGATGTAGTCTGAAGGTAAGAAAGAATCACTGTTGAGTAGGAAAATAATATGGTAAGAGGACATTGTGGACATTTAATTTTGTGGTGGTGAGCGGAATGGAAAACTGTCTGGAGGAAGAGAGTGAAGGAAAATTTGTAGGTCACACATAAACCTGTTGCATTTCTCAGGCGTGAGAGAGTAAGGGTTTAAAGTAAAGAGATGGCTGTGGGAATCTGAAAACTGAAAAGAAGAAAAGGGGTAAAAAAGACTGCAAAGAAAAATTAACAGACCTTGATGACTGACCAGATATAAATAAGCATGTACAGATTGTGCGTAGAGGGGTAAAATAATATAATGTCAAGGAAAAGGAAGAAGTTAATGATTTCTAAATGATTAGTGGTAAAAGGTGTGGCTAGTTGTGAGTTTTTTGTTTGTTTTTGTTTTGTTTTATGGGAGGAGGTTTGAGGGGGATGAGAAGAAGTGAAGGAAAACGATGGAAATTTAAACTATGGAGTTTGATGTCGACAGGAGATAACCAAATGACATAAAATAAAGGGAGGACAGAAGTATAACTGGTATTTTCAAGGGAGGGAAGGGGAGAACACAGAAGGGACCTGAAGGGAATTTGGGCTTAGACATGTGGAGTTAAGTCACCAAAGGAAAATATTCAGCAGGTGATTGGAAATTCAAGACTGGGGGTCTGGAAGAGATTTAGAAACACAACTTTACTTAAAAGTTTTTAAATATTTGAAATGTATATTTCTTATAAAGATATTCAACTTGTCTTATGAAATTACTTTTGAATTTTATCCCTAAAGACAGAACTAGTCATGGTTCTGATAATTATGTTAAAAGACATAGCCATTATGAGTGGTAGGACTGATAAAAGTATAGATCTGATAAAATGATAGATATGATACATAGCCAGCAGAGAAGGGTCATCACCAGCTTCTGCCCAACAAAGAACTTACATTTTGCTGGGTAAACTCCCTGAACATAGCTGCAAGCCTGTCGTCCTCAATGTCACAGTCAGTCTTGATAGCCACATTCAGAATATGAATTGGTTCATCCCTAGGGACCTGTAACCAAGGAACACAAGCCAAGGAAATTAAGAGGCTGGCAGATACAGAGGCAGGAAGAAGTTATGGTACTTAGTAGAATACTGAAAAAGAGGTGTACCCCATGTTTTGGTTTGCCCATCAGTAGGAATAAGCAAATCGAAACAGCCCCATATTCACAACAGAGATAAAATAAAGCCCATAACTTTTAAGAGATAAGGTAGCAAAGGCAATAGCTAGAGGTGACCTCAAATCTTGAACTTGAAGATTATGATGTCTCAAATTTTTCACCAATATACTGGTAGTGAAGCCATCTGCCACATCACTTCCCAGAATGTTAAATGAAAATGAATGAAGCCGGGCTTGGTGGCTCAGCCTGTAATCCCGCGCCTTTGGGAGGCTGAGGTGAGTGGATTGCCTGAGCCCGCGGGTTTGAGACCTGCCTGGGCAACTGGGCGATATCTCATCTCTACAATAAATCAAAAAAATTAGCTGGGCGTGGTAGCGCGTGTCTGTAGTTCCAGCTACTTGGAAGGCTGAGGCAGAAGGATCGCCAGAGCCCAGCAGGTCGAGGCTGCGGTGGCAGAGAGCGGCCACTGTACTCCAGTCTGGGTGACAGAGTGAGACTCCAACTCACAAAAAAAAAAAAAAAAAAAGAAAATGAATGAAAAAAGTCATTTGAACATATTCACACATAATATATCCTTACAATTGATCAAAGAAAGGAAGTATCAAACCATGAAAAAAATAACATCTTAGGAAAAGGACAATTTATTTACTGATAAATAAAAAGATTAAATAAAAAGACAAAGTTTTAAACAAAATGCTATTTTTTTCCTGCAATCTAAAGTCCATCATTACCTGAGGACTATGATAGCACCACCTTGCAAAGATACAAGCCATCACTGTGTATGAATTCCAGCAACCACCAAGTTCAAATACTTAAAACAACATTTAGAGACCCAGAGGCATCTGCAATGGGTATAGCTGAGCCCGTTCTACACTATGGATTACAAAATTAACAGTTTTTTAAAGTTAGAATTTATATGCTACCTGTGTCCAAAGAAATACTTTGATGAAGCATATAAAATTAAATAATATGTAACAGGGTAGAAAGACAAATTCTTTCCTATAATGTTCCAAAGCCAGAAAGACAGTATACAGTACAAGTTCCATGTCTGATTGAACAGTTACCCAAAGGTGACACTATACCTTATCTTCATCGTATAAAGATGTGTGACCCGCCTCAGGGAATGTGGGGCTCTGGGGTGGGGAGTCACAGAAGCAGCCCATCACTTCATCAAAGATCCTAAAAAATACCACAGAAATACCCACCATGAAAACCTAAGTGGCAGGAAACTAACACTGCCATTGTCAGCACAGTCTAAAAGAATAATGTTTCCTACCCTTTGCTCAATAGTCAACTAAATAGAATCACCAGCGGTTAGAAGTGACATGCAAAATTTCACCAAGTGACAGAAATTAGGAAGATGGATTGTTTAAACTTTTATAAACCATATATATTTTTTTCTGTTTTTTAAAAAAGGAATGATCTAATGCTTTTTTTGTTTTGTTTTTTCATATGTAAGATACGAACACTGCTGTCATCATCAGTCTCAAAGTAACAGAAAAAGCCTGGAACTGGAGCAGTGACAGACCAATGTAATTACCCCTCCCCCTAGGGTAATGCATCAGTATACATCAAGAGATAGATACTGAATGCATTTAATCAAAAGATGTATCGTCTCTGGTGGGGCTCACTCTAGTGTTATGTTTAATTTCTCTTGACATTTCACTCATCACAGAGCAGACAGCTTCTTCTGTTAGCTCCTAAGGAAAGATGGTTTTTGTTTCTTTTTTTCTGACCACGCTCATATTAGGAGGCTTGTAGCTTCTGAACAAGAGGTGGAAATGGAAGGATATACACCTCTCTGAGGGTGTGTATAGCAATGACTACATCTCCTTAAGCTGGTTCATAGTTATTCTGGGGACCTTTATTCATTTTGCAGAAAGCTGAGACAGCCCCCAAAACAGAGATGCCATGGCTCCCCTCATATAGGCACAGTTCCATACATAATGTCTTACCTGACAAAATCTTCAAAAGTCCGAAAAGAAACCATTCCGCCCATTCGCTGACATGGTGGAGTGAATGAGTTGTCCAATAGCACATCGCTGACACTAGCTACATGAGTCATGCCATAGTGGTTGAGGTTGGAGGAGAAGGACATTCTAAATGGTAATTCAATCAAGTTCATTAGACAAGGAGAGTATGAACAAGGACTGGGAGAGTAATAGTAGGGAAAAGGAGCTAGGAGAAAACTCTGAAGTAGGGTCAGGGTGCAGAGCAGATTTGGTTTTTTACCCACTATGGATAAGGTGGTCTTGCTAGATGCATGTTAACTATTTTAAATTTCCCCATACAAGCTATATTTTCATCACTTCAAAATGTCTTAAAATAGGAACCTAGGGATTTTGAGGAACTTGATGGCAATTTTAATACAATGACATTATGACATGTCTAATGAATGAACAGCACATAGGGGTTAAAAACCATCCTGCATCTTCTCCCTCCCCTAAAACATTCCTTCCTTTAAAAGGAAGTAAGCAAGCCAAGTGAGTTGTTAACTATGCAACACTTAAGGCATTTTTCTCTAGGAATTGTAATAGATAAAGTATTCACAGATATATAAAGAGATAGATATATGGATGTAAAATAACAGCTCTAATTAAGTCATTTGGAGTGGTTTAGTAAATAATTATAAAAACATTATTTATGGTACAGAAACAACTCACAGTCTATAAAAGGAACTTTACTAAGGTATTTACTTTTTCCTTTAATGGTTTGGTAGGGATAGTTATTAGGATAATAGTTCTCCCTTTTTAAAAGAGATATTTTTCAAACCCAAACTGTAAAATTTTATTTTTATATGAAAACACTTCTATACCAAAGCAATAATAACTTCACTGAGAGCCCTTAATAATTTCCAGCAAGATACAAAAGGGCAGAGTATGGGTCTCAAAGTATGTGTAAGCATGACAAACAGTTGCTAAATGGAGATGCCTGAAGAGAACTGAACTGATTTGTTCAATCTAAAAGCATAATGAATCTGTAGATTCCTTGATGCATCTCAGCAGTATGTACTGATAAATAATACTGTAAAAGTGTTTCTGAATGCTCAATCAGGACAGCCTGTTAGGAAGGACCAACCTAAAGGATGCCTCCAGGACTTGCCTGACATGTTACTGGCATATAGATGTAATGCAAGTTCAGAGCAAGGCAATGGCACCTGAAATTTGGAGAACTCCCCCAAAAATCTCCTTTAAGTATACCACCTGCGGTGTTGCAGGGGGAAGAGAGCAGCAATGTGGACTTGACACTGGGTACATACTGCATCCTACTGCAAATCATAATTATAAAAGGCAATAGAATTCTTTATAGGATAGGAGTGCTGCTCACACAGACTATAGAGACTGACACTCCAGGTTTTTATTCCTTTGACAAGTGACGACTATGAAAAAGGCACTTCATCTTTTGACAGTACTGGGGAATAGAAGGAAGAGTGGGAGAGGAAACCATTGATACCATGAATGAAACAAACAAATGAAACACACATCAAGCAAGTCTTACACATGGTGCTCACTAGAAACTGGGATTCAGAGTTGTATTAACTCAGAAATGCTATCATCCTCTGCTTTTCTAGGGTCACCAAATATGTTTACTTAAGAAGCAAGTTTGTGAGGCATTGTATCTTTTCTACCTGCTTGGCATTGTACAAGAAAGATAAAAGAGTTCCAGACAACATTTAAAAGGAACTCCCTCTGAATAACTCAACAAGCTGTCTCTGTGGAAAACATGGGGTTAAATATTTTTTTCACTCAACTGAACCCCATGAGAAATAATACACTATTCAGTTTCCCCCCCACTGCTATGCTTGTGGGCCAGGGTAGCTAAAGGCAGGCAGGAATGAACCAAGCCCACCGTCCAAGGGAAGACTAGAGGACCAAATAAAAACATTCCCTTTCCTCTCTGCATCCAAATTGGGCTCTAAAAGCTATGATCAGTTTTGGTTACTTAATGTTTCAAAAGGAAAGGGAGAAAATAAATGTAAATCTATAAATGGTTCCATGCATAGCTGACTATCTACAAAGAGCTTGCCACCAACTTATCGTTTTAGCATTTTGTGGACTCAATTCCAGTCAAAACTCCCATCCTCTCAAACTTGCATTGTGTTGCCTTGCTTGGCTCAGGAGGCAGGAGGAACCCAACATACTAAAGTATCACTTGTGTTATATTAGCCCAGAAACTTCTTCACAGGGCTAAACATGTCAAAACTTAAATACACCTTTCCAATGTTAATCCTATTGTAAGTCTGAAATAAAAATGGACTTTTATGTCATTATAACATCTTAACACTTCAGAAAATTAACTAACAAATTGTTAAAACATGAGATCAGCTATTTCTGGATTTGCACTTCTCTAACACGAGAAGCAAATTAGAGAAAATAAAAATTGTGAACAATTTGCCAGAAGAGGAGTAACCTTAAGGGTTTCTCCTCTAAAAGTCCCAAACTAGACAGAGAACTTAGCAAAAGAAGATTCTTCCAGCAAAGCTGAACATCAGGCAGACAAACCCTCTATCATATATAGCTAGATTGGAGCTTTTCCATACTGAGGCTTTTCAAGTATTGCTTTTTGAATAGCTGAAGAAAAGCTGAAGACATGTTTTCCAAACAGAAAGAATAATTTAGTATGTCCAAAGGGGAACTCAGACCTCCCTAGCAAAGATAAAACACATTATCATGTCAAGTGTTGTGTTATTTTTTTTTTCCTCGTTGCACTATTCTATGTTACAAAAAGGTGCTTTTAATTGGAAAAGAAACTAAACATACGGTACCTGTTTAGCGTGGGGATGTTCCCTCTGTAATTAAACAACCACAGTTAGTTACTGTTAGGTTAGTGAAAGCCATAATAAAAGAATTGTCAGAGCAGATACAGACCAGTCACGAGGAGCTCCAGTTTGGCAGCTCTGGCATTCGGCAGACATAATTAAGTGCTCATTACCCTTCAACCCCCTGGGTGCCTGCAAAGAGGCATGCCTCCTAACCTACCTCACCACAGCGGCTGTTGATAGAAAGGGTCCAAATGTATTTACAATGGATTTTTAAAATAGCTCTATTAAAAAAAAATAATAATGCAGAGTAGTGATAAAACAAAGGTTGATGAAAATTAGTTTAAGCTATATGATATGGTATATTAACTTAGGCTTCAATAAGAAATATAATTCTTGGCAGGATTCTTAGAGACTCTTCTTTCTTGTTCCTATTACTAAAAATATAACAAGGAAATTCAGAGAAGTTTATTCCACAGCTCCTCCTACCTTAATTGTTTTTCTAGGATATGTGATGGATCTACAAATTTTCCTCCAAAGAAAATAATCCTGTAATCTGGGTTCCCAGCTTCAGTTCTAAGTTTTTTTAGCCATACTCTTCCTCCCATGAAGCAGGGGAGGGAAGAAGATATTCTACTATAGGAGCTTAAAAGAACTGAAAATCATGCAGGAATGTAATGACAAATGATTCTATGACTAGAGTGGTGTGCTAAAATTAATTAATACTTTTAAATTAAATGAGTTTAGGGTAGGAACAATTTTAAAAATTGCTGTTAGCTTAAAAATTCTAGGCCTCTCGTAAATAAAACCTTACCTAAATTTGACTAGTCCTGGAACTTCCTTATAAAAAATGTGCCAAAATGGAAGAAAGACTAGGACAAAAATGAGAAATTACAAAAGTCTCCTGCATCCTCATTGGTTCTGCCACTAACTCTTTTTAAAAAATTTGATGTTAGTTGTTTTACCAACTAAAAAAGGATCAAACAAATAAAAATCTTTATTTTCAATGTTGAACAAGTTATTCTTACCACCCACCATTTAGGGGCTTTGTAAGGGGGCCGATTGGTTGATATCTTAACCTTCTAACATTCTTTGATCAGTGTTTAATCACTGTTGGGGTTTTCTGGCACACAGAGGACTTAATAGGCAGAACATAGTGGGTGGTGCTGATGATATGTGGGAAGGAGGATAGAGGGAGGAAAATGATGTACTTTCCATGGCAGTGAAAGGAGCAGAGTAGACTGAGCTGGCCATATAAATAAAAAGCTATGACATATCACTACACACAAACTGTATACCTCATGTGATTTGTGAGTAGAAATGCTCTTTGCATCAAACCTGTATCACTGAGTGAATTCCTAAAGCAGCAAGAGCAACCTCTGTGTGCAAAAACCTGAATCTGTGCTGTTTGGATTCCTTGAGCCGCTCCCTCAGGAGAATGAGTTTTATCGTACAAAAGGTCCTTCATTATAATGCACTTGGCTTTCATTAATACATAAAAAGTATGCACAGGTCCTAGAGCAGAGGGAGGTGTAGCTGAACAGAAAACTAACTGCAGATGCCAATGAAAATACAGGAAAGTCTTCCTTTTAAGATATAAAGTAAGGGGCCACCTGCCCAGTCTCTTACCATGAACCTGTTTCGGAGATTCACTCAGTGATACCAAAGCAATCTCAGGATCTATTCATCTAGATTTCTGGAATTTAGAAACCAGTATAATCTCTCTCAACTGTTAACAAATTTCTTAAACCAATAAAATGGTTTCACTGCTACTAAAGCTATATTCTATTCCCTTTGGGAGGCTTCACAGGATGAGGACCAAGTTTTCAGTAGAAAAAGGCCTGCACTGAAAACACCACCAACAACAAGAAAAAGCCAGTCTTTCTCCATCAGCAGTTCTCAAGCTCTTATAGGGAGCCCCCTGCTGCTTTGTCATAAGAATTATGTACCATCTACACAGTATGGGGTAAAAAGCAAAAACCCCCAGTATCTCCAGTTTTTAAACGAATGGTCCCAAATCTATCATGTAAGAAGTAGGTTTAGAGTTAGCTTATCCTCTTTGGAAGAATAAGAATTTGTGGGATGTAAGAGAGATGAGCAGGAAAGGAAGGATAAACTGCCTATTAACAGGTAAATACTTAGCCATGTCCATAATAATCATTTGTATACAATATTATGCTATACAAGGGTTATTTAATCAATTTAAGAATATGACAAATGTGGCATACTGCACACTACTATGATATATCAGAAAGCTAGATTCACATTCTGTACAAAAATAAACAGCTAATGGAAGAGATTGTATAAGAGTCAAATATTCCATTTATATAGATGAAAATAAAATTTACCACATTCTACCGTATACTCATCACACAAAAATGGTCAAATTGCTCAATCTCTCTGATAAGGCAGCCAAGTACATTTTCAAATACATAAACGGGATATAAATTCACTTCTTATAATCTGCTATTTGGGCTATTGAAAACATGTATTGTGATGAATCTTCATTCACATTGTTTTCATAAATATTAGAACTACTTTCCTTCTACTAAATTAGCTCCATTTTACAGATGTGAGAACTGAGAAACCAAGGGGGGTGCATTCCAAGGACAATATACAGTATGGTGTCAAAAACCATAATCTAGACCTGATATTTTCTCCTCTCAGCTCCCAATGCTAGCATTCTACACCAATATAAACTTTAAAGAAGGACAAGAGAAATTCTTTGAATTCTGAGGTTCTTGGTATTAAGTCACCTCTGATTTTACTGATCTGCCTGCCCAGAATGGCTGGAGAGCTTGCTTGAATATGAATGCAAAGTCAGAGATGCCGCCTGCTAGCTGAACCCTCTTTAAGGAAGACTGACTTCTCTGGCAATCACAAGTTCTCTGAGCCTTTATACTATCCCTTCTAGCTGAATTTCATTTTGCTTGATTCTAGTTGGCCCTACATAAATCTTTTATCATATAAAAATGCTCCTGATTCTTTTGCCTTTTAACTTGAAGGAAAAAAGACCCTATATGAAAATGATGGGGATGCATGCAAACAAGCAGTGGTTACATCAAGCTGTGACTGAAAGCCAGTATAGGGCAAATCTTTTGAAATCAGGCAG
The DNA here is from genome assembly GCF_000164805.1 of Carlito syrichta. Classification (NCBI taxonomy): domain Eukaryota; kingdom Metazoa; phylum Chordata; class Mammalia; order Primates; family Tarsiidae; genus Carlito; species Carlito syrichta. Next base: position 588,751 of record NW_007253296.1, read on the forward strand.
CAAAGCAGAATCAGAAGAGGTCGGCTGAATAACCTACTAGCAGTCACTAACAGCAGTACCATAGAAGAAAGAGCAATTTGACTGGCTGTGACCAGTGGTGGTCTCCTTGTGTGACTATATTTCTGCAGGAGTATCCAAATTAAGAGCTATAAAACACATCAGAACCATATCTTTCTATTGGCATCTCCCCCACCACTTTCTTGCAGCTCAGATGCCCTAATTCCACTGGCAGAGCTTTAGTTTACAATAAAATGATCATTGCTTCATTCATTTGCAGCCCCTCCAAAGTCCCTTCTTTGCTCTGCTGGCAGATTTCTGAAACAAGTACACCAACAAGGGTACAGCATATTACTGTTGCCTGCTGTATAATTAGCTACAAAGCCACAGCACAAAACTACAGGGATTTACAGGTGCCCTGGATTCTGCTTTTCCTTCCCCTGGAATCCGCTAGTCTTCCTTGACAAGAAGGGACCTTGGGCTACCCTAATGATATATTGAGAGTTTTAAACTCGACTCTCCAATCTTACAAAGTCTAGAGTGCCAAAATAACAAAGCAGAGACTAGAAGCTGAGCCACGGATACAGGAAAGCACTTTGGTAAGCACTTAAACCTGCTGAGAATTTTCTCTTCTGCCAGATACCTGCATCTTCTCAGCAGATTACCCTGAATGAAGGAAATAAGCACTGTAAAATTTTATTTATTTATAGCTCATTCTGGCCTGCTAACTACATCAAGCACTTCCACTGCTAAAAAAAGCTACAAGTTGGATGACTTTTGAGTGTCTTAGCAATGTCCAAAAGGAGGGTCTAAACTCTGGATGTCAATGATTATCAGAATTCTCAAGAATGGTAATAGGCAGCTGATTAATCAAATGGAAGGTTTCTCATTTTTAACCTTCCTCACAAATAAAAAGAAGGCTCAGAGGCCACCCACTGACATCTGAACATCGAGGGTGCCAAGAAGCCTAAACTTAGCCATGACCAAAATGTGACAGGAGAGAACACAGCCGACCTCTTCTGGATGAAAGACACAATGAGAAAAGGAAAGTGTTAGAATTAAAGCACTGTAACACAGAAGGCCAAATTCACAAGTAGCAAATAGCAGAGAAGGTGCAATGCAACCCGACTTTACTAAAGCATGGATTTCCATCTAAGAAATAGGTGGAAATAAACACCAATAGGTCCTCACCCATTATATATGTACAGAAACGTACAATAAAGTATACTTCCATCTCTTGCATCAACTTTGATGTTTCTTATTTGAATCACAGATTAAAAGTTAAAAAAATTACTCGTGTTCAGTGTGTATTAATTATAAAAATTATTTGCAGTTTTAAATTTTGCACTCCCAGGCTGTCACATAGAGCAGTATGTATATAAATATAGCTGTATTTTAGAAGATCAAATATTGGCTGACTGAAGAACTATTTGTTTCCAGATTATTCTGAGGCCTTAATATGCCCAAAGCTAAGTGAAATCCTGAATGTCAAATGATTCAATGGATTGTCAAAATCAAAGACATTCAGGATGATGCCTTCATTGTAATAAGTTTTTGCATCTCCAGCATCAATGACTGATACTTGGGTTTCTGAATGGGAAAAAAAGAGATATATATATATAAAACTTGGGCTCTAAACTCCGAACCTCACTAGAGGAAAAAAGAGAAAAAGGAATGCTGAATGATATAGTCTGACCTCCAGGATTATTTCATGTAAGACTCTGGTTCAACTCACTAAAAAGCTGGGCTCACAGAATCTTAGACAAGAGAATTAGGTTCTAGAGATCTGAATATTCTTGCACCAAGAAAATAACTGAAAAAAATTCACTTTTCCTTCAACATCAAGTCACTTCTTTAAAAACTACTCTTAAAAAAATCCCCTCCCCTCAAAAAAAAAATCACATATAATTGCACATATCCTTTAAATACTAAGGAGGTAAAAATGGAAACACACAAACAAACATACATGTGTTACATACGTATATATAGGTTTCTAACTATATTTAAATCAGAAAAATCTCTGAAGCTGCTGTTCAGTAAAAGGAATTTAAAAAGAAAAGGGTAAATCCAGACCAGGTACTTCCCCTAAGTGAAGCTCTAATAACTGGATCCACTAGTGAATAAGATCTAGAAATGCCAAATAAACTAGAACTATAGGTACTAGAAAAAATTTGGAAATGTGGAGCAGAAAATCAAGAAGATAACATATGGTGACCGAACACACTTAGCAAGAAGGAGGAAACAAGAAGTCATAGAGATTAGGAATAAACTATTTAGTCATCTGCTTTTTAAAAAATTATTGAGGAGTACTAGAAAGAGTCCAATTACACTGAAAAATAGAGTAACTAAATGTCAAGCAATACAAAGTTCTATGATAAATTAAAATTTAAATAAAAAGGCATCAAACATGGTACCACAAAGTAACTGTCCAAGTGTGCTGAAAAGAAGAATGTTTTTTCCCTTCTTACAGGCTCCCCTACTAATTTAGTGTATTTTGCCTACTTCTCTAAAAATCAAAACAAGTCCTAATGAGACACAAGTCTTTAATCCAAACTGCAACTAAGATACATTCCAGGAAAAAAAAAAGCCAAACAAAAAACTGTGCCATTGTCAGTTTGCAGACAGAGTCATGTTTCACCTCCAACCCATGGAGGCTAAATCACTAGACAGAAACAAACTGCAGGAATAGAATTCTACCAGGTGACCCCAGATACAAGAGATTATAGTCTTGCTTTAATATTGTAGATTACAAAGATACTTCCAACAACGTGCTAAACAAACTTAGTCTACTTCAAATAACAACTGGCTAGGAATGTGAAGACCAAGTACAAGGAAGGAAAATACAAAAAATTGGTTAAACAAAATATCTGGTTTCTCCCCCAAGAATTTTTGGCTGGGTGCGATAGCTCATTTCTGTAATCCCAAAAGTTTGGAGGCCAAGGTGGGAGGATTGCCTGAGCCCAGGAGTTCAAGGCTATGGTGACCCATGATCATGCCACTGCCCTCCAACCCGGGTAAGAGTGTTAGACTGTAGGCCCCGCCCCCCCCCCAAAATTTTTTTTTTGGTCTGCATTGAGCATGGTGGTGTTTATCTGTGGTCCCAGCTCCATGGGAGGCTGAAGCAGGAGGCCTGCTTGAGCCCAGGAATTTGAGACCAGTTTGGGCAATATAGCAAGACTCCATCTCTTTTTTTTTTTTGAAAGGATTTATTGAGAGGACAGGAAAGCTCCCATAGTAGGAGGGGACTTGAGAGGGTTGCCAGACCCCATCTCTTAAAAAAATTTTTAAAAAATTTGTTAACCCCAGTTGGGAAAAATATTACAGAATTCTGTTTTACATTGATAAGCAAAATATGTATGATTCATATGCTTGTTCTCCATTCTCAATGAATAATTTTAAAAGCATGCAAAAAATATTGTACTGTGATATTTAACTCCTGTAACTACTAAGAACAAATAACATAAGAGTAAGAGATTTTTTTTCTTTTTCCTAGAAATACTACCATTAATGTAAAACAAAGAGGACTCAAACTGATTGTCCTAATTTTTAGTCTAGAGTTGAGCTGTCTAACATGGCAGCCACTAGCCACATTTGACAAGAACATGTTTGAAATTCGGCTTGTCTATATTGAGATATGTCGTAAGTATAGAATATACTCTGAGCTGGGCATGGAGGCTCATGCCTGTAATCCCAGCAAGTTGGGAGGCTGAGGAGGGAGGATCGCTTGAGCCCAAAATTCAAGACCAGCCTGGGCAACATAGTGGAACACAATCTGTACAAAAAAATACAAAAATTATCTAGGCATGGTGGCACATACCTGTAGGCCCAGCTACTTGAGACGCTGGGGTGGGAGGATCGCTTGAGGCCAGGAGGTTGGGCTGAGGCTGCAGTGAGTCGTGACTGTGTCACTACACTCTAGCCTCAGCCACAGAACCAGACCCTGTCTCAAAAAAACCAAAACAAACAAAAAAACACAAAAAGACTCCACAAATACACTCTGAATTTCAAAGACTTAGTATGAATAAGAGAATAAAAAAATCTCATTAACAAATGTTTTACATATTTAAATGGTATTTTGGGCACAATGGAAAAAGAAAAGAAATAAAATTTATTAACATTAATTTTATGTTTCTTTTTACACTTTTAAATGTGGCCAGTCGAAAATTTTAAATTACATATGTGGCATGAATTGTATTTCTATTTGACAGTGCTGGTCTAGAAGTAGTGATTTTCAATTATAGGTGTTCATCAGAATTATCAGAGATTTTTTTTTCAAAAAGTTGTAACCTAGACTCTAATCCAAAATGAATCAGATCTTGGAAATCAGGAGCCCAGGTGTATTTTCAAAATTCTTCCCCAAATAATTCTAAGACTCATTAATCAAGAGGTTAGTGGATATAATTGTGTACTTGAGCTTTATAGGACTGGGAGTAGAATGGACACTAGTAGTCCCCTGTAACTCACTTCTGTATATTGAGAAACAACGTGCTTTTTGACTGCTTGTTCAAAACAATAAGAATTGAAAAAAATAAAAGTAGTGGAATAAGTAAAAAGAATTAGAAAAGTACTGCTCAAAACTAGCTAAATCTATGAGACTATAGATTTCTTTTTAAGGTGTGCAGGCTTGTTGTATAATAAAGAATTTGATTGGCTGTTTTCTCTGGTTCCTGAGAGAGACAATGTAAATCCTTGGAATTTTCCTGAGTAATAGAAATGTCACTGTTATTCATAAGCCCCTTGGATCACACCTGGGTTTATGCTAGGATATTCGATGACTCAGGATGGGAAACACAGGAAGGACTAACTATATGATTAAAGGATTGGGAGCTTTAAGCCAGTCCAACCTCTAGGAGGGAAGACTGAGTTTAATCATGCAGCCTATGTGTTAATTAACCATGCCTATGTAATGAAACCCTGATAAAAAACTCTGGACACTGACGTTCAGTGGAGTTTCTTGATTGGTGAACACACTGATGTGCTGAGGGAGAAGCACTCTGATTCCATAAGGAAAGAACAGGGAAGCTTGATGCTTAAGATTTCTAATACTTTGCTCTACATAGCTCTTCATTTGGCTGATCTTGATAATAAAACTGTAACACTTGAGTGCTGAGTTGTCCTAGGGAATTATCAAATTGAGGAAATTGTAGGAGCCTCCAAATTTGTAGCCAATTGGTCAGAAATGCAAGTGGCCTGGGGACCCCACTCATGGTCCCATCTGAAGTAGAAGCAGTTTTGTGAAAGACTGAGCCCTTTACTTGTGGCATCCGATCTAACTCCAGGTGGTTAGTGTCAGAATTGAATTGCAATACACCAGTTGGTATCGGAATAAGGTTATCACTTCAAATTGAAACAAAAACATTTGTAAAAATATATAAAATCTTATAAAACTAAATTCAAACTAGCAAATCTATGATAACCGAACAAGCTATACTCTGAACTAAATACACCATTATGTGATCAAATCTGATCATTTGACACTAACAAAAAGACTTTAGATCTAAAAAAGCATTAAAGCAATTTTAACATTTTTCTGGTTTTCACAAAGATTTTATCTTTCCTTTTTATTTTGCAAGTATCTTCATCTTCACACCTACACCAATAATAATGATGACAATGATAATAACAATAACAATCCAGCAGCTTTAAAATTACACAGATAATCAAGAAATATGTTAGAGAGACTACAAGATTACAGTTCTGTTCAAGTCTAGCCTTTGTCCACAGGGTGTTCAGACGTTGGAAGGGACAGGCATACAAGTTTTGAAATCACATCAGACTAACCAAGATTCACAACATTGATGTGGAAAAGTGAATAACATTTCTTAACAAAGCAGTTAAGAAGAATTTCTCTCATTTTCCAGTCAACCTTCCCTCAGAAACTGGACATATCCTCAAATAAAAAAGTAGGACAGGGAGAGCAATTCTGAAAGACAAGGAGAGTGATGAGGAGAGAAAGAAATCAGAAGTAGCCCTGCAGCCTGACTACAAATCACTGCCCAAAGGGAAGAAGTAGCAGAAAGCAGGAAGAAAAGGAGACTGCCCTGAGAATTACAAAGAGCATTAAGTATAGTGTGTGGTTCTCTACAATTATTCAAGGAATGCAGGAAAAGAAAGAAGACTGAGTGCTGTGCCCATGTGTGTCATGAGTACTTTGCTGCTCGCTGAAGGACAACCATTTGTTTCTAGAAAATGAGATTCTGAAATCCATGGAGGCAAAAATGTACTGAGAGATGCTTGCTAAATCAAGGATATATGCTTTTCTCTGCCAGCCATAAGGTATCTTTGAGGTAGAGAAGTGAAAGGATCTTCTGAGACAAAGAAGAGAGGTACTTTTTCTGAAGAAGCCTCTGCTCATCTTCCGCTCTCTGCTGGATCAACAGTGGCATCCAGTGGCCAAAAGTCTCAGCACAGACTTCTTTGTCTATGGAAAAGGTTTCTATTGCTTTGGGCGAAGTAGCAATTTAGAACAAAACCATTTCTGGTGTCTGTAACTAAGATCCCCCCAAAGACATAGTACTTTGTAATACCAAGTGAAGAACCAAAGGCCATAGAGAAGAAAGGGAGAGGGGCAGATTAAGATTGGCTGTGGTATTTATATTTCCTACAGTATTACTAAAACAAATGAAAATACAGGAGGGGTTGAACAAATGTGTGGCTGGAATTCCTAGATTTTCATTGCCTTAAAATATTTTTTTTAAATGAATATTTAAAATATTTTCATTTTAAAACAAAAGCAATACTGAAACAATTTTTCATGTGCACATTTTACTTTTTAAAGGACTTAGGAAAGGAAGAAGGATAATGAAATTATCATGGTTTAAGTAATTTACTTGAATTCAAGAAGTTTGGTTCTGAAATATGATTTTTTAAAACTGATTGAATCTCAACTGCCAGATTCAGGTGTTTTTAGAGAGATAATGAAACTGGCTCAAGTATAACCTCAACCCATAGCAAACATATAGAAAAGCAAAGCATTCTACCTAAGATATCCTTTTGTTCCAACTGCTGACTTACATTGTTAAAAGAGTGATTTTCTGGTAGAGTTTTAGCAAGTAAATTGTTGTTAAATTCTAACTTTAAATAAAGAAAGAAAAAAGAGGGAATAAATAAAAAAACTGTTTCCTCAGTGATATAATGCAAACAAGAATAAATGAAGTAATCCTAAATTTTTATCATAATGAGACCATACTTTATTTCTCCAGATCAAATAAGTGGGCACCAAGAAGCTCTTCTTTTGTGGTTCATATTTGTTCATTTTTTGCCCTACATTGCTAGCTAAAAAACATGGAATTGCTATATACATTACTCCCCTTGACTCTCATGGTATACCTCTGGCTCATAGGCACATACCATCTCAAACTCACCTGTTTGGATGAGATGTGGGCAGCATGAACTGGAATTCTACCACGCAGGTGTTGTCCTTAAGCTGGCGGTGTTGTACACTGTTAAGTTCATAGGCAATATAAGCCCTTCGAACATATACCTGGTTCAAAAGTAACCCTCAGTAAATAAACTTCAAAATCAGAAATTAAGAGAATAGCCCAGAAAAAAGATAGTTTTGAAATGAAGTATCTGACGCAGAAGGTGAATTGTGGTGAGATAAGTCCCAAGGTCCTATGCATACACATACCTTACTTGAATTTTAAAGCTTGAGTCTTAATACTATACTCATGACTATAAATGAAAACACAACTAGGGTGCCTCTGCTGGATATCTATGAACATTGTAAACCTTTTTTCATATAATCTAAACCCTGGAAAAGGCTGACTCTTTAGCAAAAGAGAGCATATAGAACCACAACTATTAACTCATTAAACACGATAATTTTAACAGAAGATAAAAGCAAGCAGTGACAAAAAACTGGAGGTACTGATTCTGGGTCGCTTAAGGAGTAAAGACAGAAGACAAAAACAATCGCAGTATAGTTCAACTCTTTTTCTATCTTTCTTTTACTATTTTGTATCTTTGTTTTGTGTTTCTCCCCCTCCCCACTCAAAATCAGTTTTGGATTATTTAGATTCCCAAACTCTGGGCAAAAGCAGGAAGGTATAATTTGACATACGATATCTCGAATATATCATCTTGACTCAAGAGTTAAAGAAACAGCAATAGGATGCATCTCTGTAAAAATGATCAGTCTAACCTCATGCACTGCATAGCCAATTTGCCATGCACATAAAATGCTACCTGGGATTCTATGGCATGTAAGGCATATAAGCAGGTTTCTCATTAAATGACATGAAAGCACTCTAAAACACTTAGATATTTAAAAACTTTGATATTTACTAGTAGGATACTTTATACTCTACCCACAGAATACAAATAAAAAGTAACACTAAGGAGCTGCCAACAGACTGTGGTAATATTACATAAAATCATCTAAAACACTTTTCTCCATCTACAAAAAACATCTACTTGGCAACTTTATAGCAGTATTCAGGGCCTGTAACTTTTGTGCTTAATGAGGTAGTGTGCTATAGTGAAAACAAAAATCTTTGAAGTCAGATTAACCTGAGTTCAAATGCAAACTCCTCCACTTACTATCTACGTGGTTTTGAGCAAGTCACTTAACCTCTCAGAGTCTCACTTTCTTCTTACTTCATAAAGTAACTGTAGGGTTAAATGAGAAAAATAATGTACCTAAAACACAGTTCATTAAATGTTATGACTTTCTTTCCTATGATGAAATATTTCATAAGACAATTCAAGATATAACTAAAATTCATTTTAATTTGGCCCAAATTTCAAAATGGTAAGGTTACATATGTTTTGATCAGTCATATATTTTCACTTATTGTATTGCAGGTAATCCTAACTCATTATGAAATGGGAGAAATCAAATATCTGGAAAATAGAAACTACTGAAAAATGCTGGCAGCTATTATTCCTGTGATTGGAAACCAGAAGCTGGTGATTAGTTCAGATGAATCACTTGAGTAAAGTACCTGAGTGAACACTTACTGTTTCAGAGGAAACCAAGATTACCTTAGAACCAGCCTTAAGGCCAAAGAAAATAACTGACGTGATAGCCAAACAGACAGAAGAAATCAGCTGGAGACAATGGAAAGGTCATCTCATATTACCATGAAAACTTACCTCCAGAGCTGCCATCCTCACCACCTGGTTGCTATGATAGAAGAAGTTTGGTAGAACATCAAAAATAGATGTTTCAGATAAGATGAGTTTCTGGAAGGTACAAAGACAGGCTTAACCCATTATATCCAAAAGAGAACAATTTCAGTGGACACTATTTGGCATTTAGTGAAGCCTAAGAATTCTGTCTATGCATGCCAAATAGGAACTTAACCTCGCTGTGTTTCATCATCCTTATCTACACAATGGAAAAAATACTAATATCTAACTTCATAAGGCTGATGCATTATATGAATTAATACATGTAAAATTCTTAGAATAATGCATTGAGAACTCAGCAATTATATGCTAATAAGTGCTATTATCCTGTCTGACATATATCTATATTCTACTTCCTAAATATTGTCTCAGTACTCCACTGTGGTAAAACCTAGATTTGAACCCCAGTTGAAACTCTAGATTTCAACTATGAATCATATAAGAAATCACATCCTTCTTTTTTCTCTAGGTTTCCCAGGAGAAAATCTTACAGGATATCTGAGTTTCCCCTTGGGCAGATGTAACAATAATATCCTTGTTACCAGGTAGAAAAATATAAAGTCACCCTAAGAAAATGATGTTGTTTAAAAATATAGTAATAGTCAAGGTCCTCCAATTAGTAGTAAAATTAGCCAAGAATCTCTCACGAAATTGGCTCCTTATAAAGCTTAACAGTAAGCACTAAAATAAAATTAAAAGATACTTAAATAGCTTTGTCTCCAGAAGAATAACAACTATCTGTGTATACATCTAATTCAAATATCAGAAATCATCCGAGAAAACTTAGTAGGGAGATATATATATATATGATATATGTATCAGAAATCAACCGATGTTGACACTTAATTCTGCCCTAGAATACTTTCTAAGTAAAATCACAAGAGGTAAAGACCTCAACAGAACACTTCTATCAAGGGAGGCCTATTTGATTTTTAAGCTAAACTACAATTCTAACAGCATTTTAATGAAGAAAAAAAAATATTCACAAGTATAATGCCGTTTAGAAAGTCAAGGTATAAAACTTCTATTACACAGAAAATCAACATTAATAATTAAACTATGCTTGTGAATAAAGGGGACAATAGGGTGGAGTGGTAGGAAAGATGTGTGTGTGTGTGTGTGTGTTTGTGTGTACCTGCAGGTTCTCAATGCAAAACTGATGTCCATACATGTCAATAGCCGACAAGAAGATAGACTCTACTTGGTTATGACGAAGCTCATATGATGGCAAATGGGAGGCAATAAGAACCTAGAGAGAGATCAAAATAAGAGCATAAGTTCCTGGAGTGATTATTCTAGGCTCCTATTAGGCAGCTCTGATACAAAAGCAATAAATATAAGTCTGTAAGGCATCTAAGATAAAACAGAGAATGAGTAAAACAACTTCTAGGTCCTGTAACATAAAGCCAATGCCACCAAATACTGAATCTCAGTTGACTCTCACCATGATTTGCGTTGTTGGCAATTTCCCATGGGGACAGGGGGAAGGGAGAGAAAACAGCTTCAATCAAGTTCCATCAGTGCATGTGATTTACCATCGCAAAGCTGCTAGTCCTGGGGACTGCATGACTAGCTGTTAATTGGGAATCAGGTCTGGCAGGGAGCAGCTGTGGGAAAGGAGGATGCAGCATAGCTAGCCTTTTGCAACTATGAAATAGAAAGAAACACTGGGAAAAGGTGCTTTGACAGTCCCAGGTACTCAGCACCAAGGAGAAGGCATTAGGAAGTAACACCAATGCATGTGAGGGGCAGAGAGAGTGAAAGCAGTGTCATAAACAAACAGGGACACTGTAGGATCTGAATACCCTCAGCAGGTCACTGAGAGGTTCAATAACTTTGAGTAGTTCAGTGATATGGATACAATTGTACAGAAAGCAGAAGGTCACTGAACAGCTTCAAATGCTGCTTCCCTGTCAATGACCATGGACTGAAACACAAAGAGAGCACTGACTCTCATGGCTTCCCTGCTGAAACCTTTTGGAATGGAAATGAAGACTGCAGGGTGAAACTAACTGGACTTCTCTGGGGTTGTTCTGATTGCTTGTGCCTAAGATTCATTTCATTATCTTTCTGCTTTCCACACTTGATTATTTCCTGTACACTTAAAAGTTTTCATCTGCTCCTGAGTTCCCTTTGAGAAGCAAGAAATATTGAGTCTATTTCCTTCCCTCAGTGTCCTTTACTCCACCTGACCCTGGCTTACTACCCCAGGTTGCTAGGGAGGATAGGGACTGCTACCAGGACTTTTAATGCAGAAAGGGCTCCTATTTTAAAAAGACTCAGCATTAATGTATTCTTTTTTGTTTAAAATCAGCTGGGCTCAGTGGTTCAGCCTGTAATACCACGCCTTTGGGAGGCTGAGGTGAGTGGATTGCCTGAGTTCACGGGTTCGAGACCCACCTGGGCAGCGAGACCTCATCTCTACAATAAATCAAGAAATCAGCCGGGCATGGTAGCGCATGCCTGTAATTCCGGCTACTCGGAAGGCTGAGGCGGAAGGATCGCCAGAGCCCAGCAGGTCGAGGCTGCGGTGGCCAGGAGCGGTCACTGCACTCCAGTCTGGGCGACAGAGTGAGACTCCAACTCAAAAAAAAAAAATCATACACCACATGAAAACATTTGTTCTGAAGGAACTGTGACATACACAGCAAATTGTATGATCTTTCTAAGGTGATCACATACATTTCATTGTGTCTAGGACTGTCCAATCAATAAAAACCATCCCTCCATGAATACCATCAAGATAACCAACAAACGTCCTTACCTGGCGTGCTCGCAGTGCCACTTTAGCATTGGTGGTCTTGCTGAGTTGAGTTAGCTCTGTGAGAATATTCAGCAGCTCATCAGTCAGAGTAGGGTCCCGGCCACACAACTGATCCTAATTGTTAATGTAAAAATGACATGCATAACCACATTAAGGACAGGTAGATAGGATTTTGAAATGGAGGAAGGGAATGAAAACAAAGTAAATACATGCAAACTTCCTGTTATTTTTACCCTAAACAAAGGTCCCACAGGAAGATCTGTGAAAGAGAAGCAATCCAAATCCCTCAATCATTCAGCTTTAAAATTCCTAATGTATTTCTTTATAAATCAACACTATACTTTTAACATGCAGGCTAAATCATCAGAAACCACTAAAATGGGTCAAGGGGATTCTGAATATGAAATAATAGATGATGTCTCAAAGTTTTAAGAGGATTTAAATAACATAGTGACCAAAGCCTTCCTGTTCCCTCTTCCTAGCACTTTTGGAAGCAAAAGGGACCACCCTGGTGGTTTTCATTCCATGAACCAAATGGTCCACATCCCAGGAGGACACAACACAGAAAGGCAAGAATGAAATTTTATTCATCTATAAACATACACTAACTAAAAACATCATCTCATAATCTGGCAATTCTGTACCCCAAATCATCTATCCTCTTCCTGTACCAATATTCATTTCATGACATTTAAACATGGTGAATTGTTAGCTGACTTAGAGGGAAAGAAACGAGCTCCTACTATAGAATCCATGGTTAGTAGGTATTGGGTTCTTCCGCCTCTAAAGATTAAAAACTGTTAAGAAAAAGATCCCTGTGAGGAGTGGTGGCTCACACCTGTAATCCCAGCACTTTGGGAGGCAGAGGCAAGAGACTGCCTGAGTCCAGGGGGTCAAGACCAGCCTGGGCATCTAGGCAAGACCTCCTCTCCACAATAAACAAAGAAATTAGCTGGGCATGATGGCACATGACTGTAGTTCCAGTTGGAAGACTGAGGCAGAAGGATTGCCTGAGCTTAGCAGATCAACACTGCGGTAGTCATGAACATGCCACTGCACTCCAGCCTGGATGACAGTGAGACACTGACAAAAAGGAAAAAAAAAAGATCCCTATAATACTCTGAGAGAAATAGCTCTACTGGAGTCCAGTGGAGTATCAGTTAATTCCCCAAATTCATTCATTCTCCATGCAATTTCCATCTAAGCTGATAACACTACAAATGCAGTTTTTATAAATGTCTTGTCTTATTTGAATTATATAGAGTATTAGTAGTAGCAGTTATTAATAAAATCTTTATTCTCCCCCTACTACCAATGAGACATGGAAAGATCCCAAGGGGCCTGCCTGTTGCTGTTTTTTTAAGCTTCTCTCTACCTTAATTAACAGTCCTTTCCTGAAACAATCTCTATATTTCATACATAACCTTCTCCATCTCAGAGATACTCTTTTTTTTCTGGGTTGGGGTCTCACTCTGTCACCCAGACCGGAGTGCAGTATCACGATCACAGTTCACCAAAGCCTTGAACTCCTGGGCTCAAGTGATCCTCGCACCTCAGCATCCCAAGTAGCTAGGAATACAGGTGAATGTCACCACACCCAGGTAATTTTTTATTTATTTTTTGTAGCGACAAGGAATCAAGGACTCACTATATTGCTGAGACTGGTCTCGAATTCCTGGGCTCAAGTAATCTTCCCACCTGGACCTCCCCAAAGCACTGGCATTACAGATGTGAGCAACCAAACCTGGCCAGGAATATTCTTTATAGCCCTTTATCACCATAGTACTAATAAAAGCATGGGTTTGTGGCCTTTGAGGAAGACATGCATTTCCTAAAAACCTTTTCCAAAACTCCTACTACCTTCCAGCTCACATAGTAAATGCTTTTGGTATACTCAACATTATTATGCTGGGAAGACGGGTTCTTAAATTTTTTTTTTTTTTTTTGAGTTGGAGTCTCACTCTGTCACCCAGGCTGGAGTGCAGTGACCGCTCCCAGCCACTGCAGCCTCGACCTGCTGGGCTCCGGCGATCCTTCTGCCTCAGCCTTCCGAGTAGCCGGAACTATAGGCGCGCGCTACCACGCCCAGCTAACTTTTTGATTTATTGTAAAGATGAGGTCTTGCCAAGTTGCCCCGGCGGGTCTCAAACCCGCGGGCTCAGGCAATTCACTCACCTTGGCCTCCCAAAGCGTGGGATTACAGGTTGAGCCACCGAGCCCCGCCTTAAACTTTTTTTTTTTAAGAAAGTGATTCAGAAAATGAAATTCTGGTTCCGCAATCCACCAACCAGAGGTCTGCTCCAACTGTACAGAGTCATAAAACACAGGATGGGATTTACAGTTAAGGAAGTACAAGTATTGTTTTTACCCATTTAAACCAGAGAATGCAGTCATCCGAGGGAGAAAAATAGAAGCTTCTATTAAAGTGAAGGGTTCTGTTGAACATGTAATCACAAATCATTGGACCTGTTTCACTTATAAAAGCAAAGAGGAGAAAGAAAATGCAACTAAGTGTCATGTTTTGCTGAGACCTAATGAGCAAAATAGAGTTTCAAGGGAGTATGTTAAAGTATCAAAGACAAGGCCACAAAAAGACAGGAAAGAATAGATGAATAATAGTGGATAAAGAAGACAAAATAAGTTTTCTCTACCTAAATCCTTCTTTTTCTAATGCTCCTCATAGAAACATATTCCTTTCTGAGGTGCTTACTTCAGTCATCAGGATGATCCACCAAAAGGTCTCAAACGTAAGAAACGTCCTGGGTAATGCCACACAACTCAGCTCCTCTGTACACAGTCAGACAAAAGTCTCAACATTAAAAACAAAAGCCAACATGACAAAATAAGAACACTAGTAACCTCCCCAGCCTGTAAGAGATTTGATATGGAAAGTTTTCCCTTTAAAGAAAATCTAGATTTACCTTTAGAGATTAAACTAAAATAAAGAAAAATGAAATTCTCCTCTGGCTTAGCTACAGATCATGTCCTAACTTAAAAACAAAGGAAAACACACAAAATCATCTCTTGAAAAAAATACTTCTTCATTTCATCTTTCCACTATGAGAAAAAAGGGAGTAAGAAAGTGCTTAGGGAAAAAGAAAAAAAAAAAAAAAAAAGTAGCCAGGCACGGAGGCTCACGCCTGTAATCCCAGCACTTTGGGAGGCAGAGGTGAGAGAGGATTGCCTGAGTCCAGGAGTTTGAAACTGGGCAACCTGGCAAGAACTCGTCTTAATAAATAATAATTAATAATTAAATTAGCCAGACATGGTGGTACACGCCTGTGGCTCCATCTATTTGGAAGGATGAGGCAGAAGGATCACCTGAGCCCAGCAGGTGGAGGCTATAGTGACTGTGAGCGAGTCACTGCACTCCAGCCTGAGCAACAGAATGCGACTCCAACTCAAAAAAAAAAAAAAGGTGATCTATGGAAATTAGAAAAAATAAAAGTGAAGTAATTAGCAAACAGTATGAATAAATCACTACTTCCATTAGCTTATCCATACTTTTTTCCATACTATTTTCTCTGCTGATGTCATTAATACTTACAGAAAGATGAGTAATAGAAAAATTATGCATAGAATAACTTTTTCAACTCTCTCTTATCCTTGATCTACACATAGTGTTCAAGTCCTGAAAGAAACCACCAGGGTTCTCCAGAACCATTCATCCTAAGATGCAAAAGTCCAACAGGAAGTTTATGGCCCTCTATCCTAAAGACAGGCTTCCTTTGGACAACTGGACAACACAACACCATCTACACCTGGTGAACGTTTTCTAACAACACCTTTACATGGTGACTATGTCAGTAGATGTGTTTCTTCAACATAAAATAGGTTTGTTTAAAGACCCACCTACTGATTTTTTGGATTACAGGTCATTTGCAAAAGTCTTTAGGCCAATGTGAAAATTATTATTAAGCAATATTTGTATAATACAGTTATTTCTTACTTTTACTTTTGACCCAGATGGCTGCTAACCATAGGAAATAGTTTGAATTTGCAGAAACATAACAAACATGATAAACTGTCAAAACCATAGTCAAAGTTATGCAGCTGACATAAGAGCCCAACTTGATCTCAGTATCCTAGGCATTAAATACCTCTGAGGAAGACAATTCAAAATAAAAAGAATATAACCTTAAGTGTAATGCCCTCACAACATTATGTATTGTTCAGCTGGTAGGTACTAATCCTGTCAGCAATATCAGCAATAGACCAGTAACTTCTAGTCACATCTAGACTTTTTGACATTCCAATGATGTCATGAGATAGAGCTAACAAGAAATTCAGTAGACTTGGACTCACTGAGAAAAGCTTTTCTTTTTTATTGGACAAATTATTTACAGTCATGTCAAAAAGAGGAAGAAGAGGTGCTAATCAGCATCTTAAATGTTTCCTGTCTGAACCAAATCAGAGGGTTATATGCGCAGCATTATTCACACAGAAGCGTGGTTTACAGCATGTTCATGTGGATCATATCAGAAATAAGATGTAAGCAATGAGGGAAAATCTACTTAGCATCAAGTTGGCTATAGGGTATGTATTGCCATTTAGACGGCTATGAGGATGTTGATATTTGTATTTGCACCAAATAGTTTAATTTGGCTAAGAGGTCACTTAAATAGCTTTAAGCAAACATAAACAATATTCTGAGCTCTAAGCACTTTCCTGAAGTTAAACTTAAGAAATAAGAAGAACTTTCTTTGTTTTTTTTTTTTTTTAAATCAGAGCCTCACTCTGTCGACCAGGCTGGAGTGCAGTGGCATGCTCATGGCCATCGCAGCCTCGACCTGCTGGGCTCAGGCTAACCTTCTGTCTCAGCTTTCCAAGTAGCTGGGACCACAGGCATGCAACACCATGCCTGGCTAATTTTTTGATTTATTGTAGAGATGAGGTCTCACCAAGTTGCCCATGCTGGTCTTGAACCTGTGGGCTCAGGCAATCCTCTTGCCTCGG